>NC_057795.1:110464008-110717972 GCF_018294505.1 Triticum aestivum
GGTAAGCTCTGTTCTTATTATTTTTTTTGTTCTGTTTGTTTTATTTAATATATTTTGCCACTGTTTTGAATTAAAAAAAATAATTCAAACAATGCCAAAGCTCCTCTGAATATTTTATATTGCTAGATGGACTTTTCCAAAAGCTTATAAAATAATTCAGGGATATTTGAAATTATATTCTAATTATATGAATATAATTCAAATTCAAATAGCTAATGAATTAAATCCAAAGTCCCAAAAATAATCCCTTAAAAATGTTCAATATTTTGGTTGGGACCAGAATCCTTACCAAAAATTATCAAACATTTAAAAAGAGCATTTTGAAGCAATGAATGAGATTTCTAGGGTTTTTGCCCCTCTTTTATTTAAGTTTTTGAGGCTTCCAAAATTCCCTCAGTTCAAATTTTCAGAATTTAAACATGATGCACACATGAGCTAGCCTAGAGCATTACCAGAAGCTAGGGATGTGGCAGAGGGCAGCCTCGAAAGACTTGGAGGCGGAGACGCCCAAGCAAGAGAAGAAGGTATCACCAGGGGGCTCTACTGCGACGGGCACCCTCACCGCATCGTGCCCACCAACGGGCCAGCCCTCCACCGAGCCGTAAGTTATTCATTAATTCGAAGGTATGATGTTACTCCAAGATCCATAACCGGGACTTCGTCTTTTGTAGTCCGGCGAGCAGCTCTTCTCAGCAGAGTTCGTCTTCGAGGGACCTTCGTCCGGAGATGATGGAGAGTGAGACTCCACCCACCTCTCCGCCTCATGAAGCGGGCGACACGGAGGTGTCGTCACGGAGGAGTCCGGATCTGCCGAAGCCGGATGTGAACACGTCAGTCACCCTAAGCCTGGAGCGTTTGGCTCCCACGGGGGGCGATGAGAAGGGTCCGGCACAGTTCGATGTCCGGCCGGATGTACTAACAGGCTTTCTGGAGCGAGTTGTGCTCTCGGAGGAGCACCGCTCTTTAATGAGCATGGTGCTCATGAAGATTTCATCCACTACCAGCGGTTTGAATGAGGCATTTACAAGCCTACTCAAAGGCTTTGAGGTATGTAGTGAAAAATGCACTATTTTTTTGTTACGAAGCACACACTAGGTGTGCTCCCTATGGATAGTAGCCCCTGAGACTCTGGTTGCCCGCCATAGGCAGCAAACGGGGGATCATATAGTAATGGCTGCGCTGTACATGTGCGTAGGTATGCAAGGATCCGGCAGCCGACCAGTCTGTTGAAGTTGCCGAACTAAGGAGGTAGATCGGATCTATTGACGCCGATATCACACTGGTGAACAAACGGCTGGAGGATTCACAGGGTATGTGCTCTGCTTCCCTTATTATGATATATAGCAAAATGCGAGAGGGGTATAACATTAATGCAATGTGTTTGTCCTGCAGATGGTGCTGCTGCCGTGGAGGCCCTAAGGGCAGAACTTGCTCAGGTGAAGGAACAAGCTCGGGCTAGCAATGCGGCTGTCCTAAAGGCGGCCGAAGAGTTGAGAGCCGAACAGGCTGCTCATTGCCGAAGCGAGGAAAAGATAGCCGAAATGGCTGAAGAGTTGAAGAATGCCTCCGACCGATATGTACTCCTTGAAAAGGAGAATAAGGCTAGTTCGGCCGAGTTGGACAAGGAACTTAATGCCTCCAAGGATATGCGGGCCGAGATCCAGGGTATGTGGGAGGAGCTCCAGCAGGCCGACAAAATCGTGGCTGGGGGCTCCTTCCTACTGCGGACGAAGTTTTTGGATCCCAAGTATGCTCCCCTGGCTGGCGCTGGAGTCCTGCAGATGCATATGTGGACTTGACGAATAGTACAGCTGACGCTGCCAAGTTCTTCAAGGATCAAGGTGATAAGGAAGTGGAGAAGCTTTTCTGGTCGCAATTCAATGATCCCACTCGTCCGCTGCCGTTAAATGAGAAGGTGGCTGCCGTGGCGGAGCTTCATAGGCTGTCTGGGCTTGCAATGCGATCTGTAATAGACCATCTTTGGCCGAAGGGGCCTCAGCTGGACAGCTACTTTGGTTTGGTGGAGCAATTCCTTGGGGTCGTGTCTCGGATTGACGCCATGAGGAGGTCGGCGTGCATAGAGGGTGCGCGGATGGCTCTTGCCCGCGTTAAAGCCTATTGGACGGATATGGAGGCCACCATTATAGCGACCCAGGATCCGGCGGGCGGCCAATATCCGGCCGATCACTACTTGGCGCAGGTCACAGAAGGTGCCTGCCTAATAGAGGCGCAGTGCTCGAAGAATGTCCTCTTCGACTGATAAGACGAATCATTGTAAAAAACAATGTTTATTTTGATTATAAGGCCATATTTATACTTTTTGCCTGAAAATATGATTGTGTCCCCTGTACGGCCGTTTTTATATGTATAAGTAGTCCGAAAGATAGCAGTCATTGGCTTCAGCCCCCACACATACAATGCGGGGGTGTTCGCGAAAAATATGCATAATCACACTTGATCCAACGTCTTGGTCCGTTAAGGAGGTGATCGCACGTCGAACTAGGCAACCGGACTATATAGCTGTAACACTTTCGCTTAGCCATGGGAGTCTAATGGTGGGGCTACTATGTATCCCCTGGTACATTTGCGTGCATCTGAATACGGGCGCGTGTGTACATGGCCGGGAAATGGCCCTTCGTTAATGCGGGAGGAATCCTTAGAGATTCCGGTGAGTCTTCGAGTGGTGGAACAGTCTCTCGTTGTATCATGACAGTCAGTTTTCGGCTTTCTCTACTGAGGCGCTTATCCGAAATAACCAGGGCACAATCGCAGTAGTTCTCCTTTGGCCTGCCTTAGCCGATGATAACGGAATGTAAGGCGGCAAACCCAGGAGCCGGGCAAACCCAACATTTGAACAAAGACATGATTCGGAGTTGATGCATATAAGGCCAAAGTCGTGACGCCAAACACTCCCGAAGGTGTTCGGGCTTTATAACAGAAGATGGGCTCAAGAATGCCCATTCATTATGAACCATGTATTTCCAGGTACGTGCAGTACTCTGTCGTGGCGAAATGCCGATAACAACAGTATCCTCTGTGGGTATGGAACCCATGGGATGGTTTAAACAACAAGAAGCAATAGAAAAGGTTTACACAGGAGCTTAATCTAAAAAGAAACCTGTTGAACGGGGCCCGGCTACACGTCTGCACCTTTGTCTCCGTTGTGTCGTATCCTGGAAGGGTATCGCGCGAACGTTGTCTGTGGAAAAAGGGAAAACTCACAGGAGAGAACAATGTAAGTATGTGATGGATAGTAAAAGTGTAAGATGTTGGCCTTCCAATAAGGTTGAGCCAAGTGTGGGGCTGTATTAAATAATTATAGCCCCTGGTTTCCGCTATGGGATTACATATACGGTGCCCGGTTGAATTTTATCCAGGCTACCAGACTCGTCTAACCGTGTCTGCGGTCTTAATGACCAGTCATGTTTTCTGGTATTAGAGGCCGCTTATAGTCCGGCCGCCAGGGCCGTCGCGTGTTCCTCTGCGCGTGAAGAGCACTCTGTGATTCCGCTAACGGTGATGACGCCACGGGGACCGGGCATCTTGAGTGTAAGGTAGCCGTAGTGCGGCAATGTATTGAAGCGGGCGAAGGCTGTTCTTCCTAGCAATGTGTGATAGCTGCTTTGGAAGGTTGCGATGGTGAAGAGCAGTTCTTCGCTTCTGGAGTTGGCTGGGGAGCCGAATGTTACTTCCAGCACAACAGAGCCCCTGCCGTAGGCTTCAACGCCTAGTATCACCCCTTCAAAGGCGGTGTTGCTTCGGCTAATTCTGGATGGGTTTATCCCCATTCTGCGAACAGTGTCCTCGTATATTAAATTGAGACTACTGCCACTGTCCATGAGGACATGGGTGAGACGGTATCCGTCGATTATTGGGTCAAGCACCAAGGCCTGTGATCCTCCACGTCAAATACTAGTTCGGCCGTCTATGCGATCGAAAGTGATCGGACGAGACATCCAGTTGTCAGATGTGGGTACGATGGGCTCTACATCGTGTGTGTCTCTGAGTGCGCGTTCTTGCCTTCTCGTGAATGTGTGAGTCGCGTGGATCATGTTTACTGTTTTAACCTCTGGCGGGAATTTTTTCTGTCCCCCAGTGCTCGGCTGGCAAGGTTCGTCCTCGTATTCACTTGGTGTTTCCCTCCCTTTGTGTTCGGCATTTAGTTTGTCGGCCTGCTTGAAGACCCAGCACTCTCTATGGGTGTGGTTTGCAGATTTCTCCGGGGTACCATGAATTTGGCATAGTCTGTCCAGGACTCTATTCAGACCGGACGGTCCCTCTTTACTGCCTTTGAATGGCTTTTTTTGCTGATCAGGTCGAGAGCCCCTGAATCCGGCGTTGACCGTCCTGTTATCCGGGCTCTCTTCCTTGTTTTGGCGTTTGTGCTTATTACGCCATGGCTTCCAGTTGCCATCCCTTATTTCAGATGTGCTTGGGTCGCTGGTGCATTTATGGGCTAACCAGCTATCTTCGCCCGTGCAAAAGCGGGTCATAAGGCTTGTTAAGGCTGCCATTGTCCTTGGCTTTTCTTGGCCGAGGTGTCTGGCGAGCCATTCGTCACGGATGCTGTGTTTGAATGCCGCTAAGGCTTCGGCGTCCGGACAGTCGACAATTTGATTCTTTTTAGTGAGGAATCTGTTCCAAAGCTTGCGGGGGGACTCTCCGGGCTATTGGATTATGTGACTTAGATCGTCTACATCCGGAGGCCGGACATAAGTCCCTTGAAAATTGGCCCTGAAAGCGTCTTCGAGTTCCTCCCAACTCCCAATTGAGTTTTCAGGGAGGCTTTTCAACCAGTGTCGAGCTGGTCCCTTCAGCTTGAGGGCAAGGTATTTGATGGCGTGGAGATCATCCCCACGAGCCATGTGAATATGGAGGATAAAATCCTGGATCCAGACCCCTGGGTCTGTCGTTCCGTCATATGCCTCTATGTTCACAGGTTTGAAACCTTGTGGCAATTTATGGTCTAGTACTTCTCCGGTGAAGCATAGGGGGTGAGCAGCCCCTCTGTATCTGGACGCGCCATGGCATGTAGTCGGCTGTTGTTGTGTCTGGAGTTTATTCCGAACTGGTATTTGGCTTGTATGAGCATTTAGGTGACCATAGTCCCTCGCCGGGGTGTGTCCTTTAGATCCATAGATGGACCTGGCTGCACCGGCCTTCTTATCCAGCCTCTCATGTAGATCATGCGCCGTGTCAGTAGCCGCTCTGTTGTGGTTGTGGAGCAGTACGTCTGGTCTCCTGGTCGTACTATTCTTTGGTGGAACGACCTCGTCGTCCAATTCTGGCAGTAGCTTGCGTTTCGGATAGCTTTTTGTATGGCGATCGTCGCCATAACTTTCTTCAGTGTCTAGCACTTTATTCCATCTACGACTGAGCTTTTCCTGTGCGGCTTTGAGCCTTTGCTTCTGCTTCTTTGGACTTCTTGCTGTGGCCATAAGCTTTCGGTTGAGGTTGTCTCGTTCTACTTGTTCGTCTAGAATGATGAATGCATCATCGTCCAGACTGTGTTCCTGTTCTGGGGCGGTTTCATGAGCTCGTCCCTCCGGATCATTGTGATTGGGTATTTGCTCCGAACTCGGTTTGGCGTGACTTGGATCGTCCTGCTCCATCGCTGGGTCCATGTGGTCGTTACTGCCTTCGGGGTTTACTGGTATATCGATCCTTCTTGCGCTCTTGTCGCTATTTTACTGTTGCTGGACTTTGAGCGGCGTCTGCGCCGCCGTTTTGGCTTTTTCCCAGGTGTTTTATCTTCCATATTATCGTTGTCGTCCTTCTTGGGCGTATCCACCATGTATATATCATGTAACAAGGTAGTAATCCCGCGCCCCAGAAATTCTGGAGCTTCTCTTGCATTGTCGTCCATACCGTCGATGTCTTCGGAGTCAACGTCAAGAACGTTGGTTAGATCATCGATCGTGCCAACGAAGTGGGTGGTGGGTGGGCAACGAATTCCTTCATCGCCTGCTTCCCACTCAGGCCAGACATAGTTCGGCTCAGAGCCTCCTGACAAAGAGAGAGACTTTAATGAGTTCAGCATGTCGCCAAAGGGCGAATGGTGGAAGATGTCCGCAGCAGCAAACTTCATTACCGGAGCACAACCTGGTTTGACTGGCTCGAAGGTATGCGGACCGGAACCAACAACCGGATGCGAATTCGAGGGCCCGGGGTTACAGGCCTCTACAGAGGCGAGACCTATGTTCGGCTCCACCGCCGATGAGTATGCGGCCTGCGGGGCGGGATCTACCCCTCCGTCCTTAGGCAACACAACCTTCTCTGGATTTAAATTCGGGGATACTGCTGGGGTGATATTCCGAGCATTGCCCGACAGCAGGTCTAGGCCGTGCTCGTCGTGACTATCTGGCGCTCCTGGCACAGGGCCGAATCTGTCGAAGATCAAGTCTCCGCGAATATCCGTCGTGTAGTTCAAGTTTCCGAACCTGATCTGGTGGCCAGGGGCGTAGCTGTTGATCTGCTCCAGGTGGCCAAGCAAATTGGCCCGTAGTGCGAAGCCGTCGGACACAAAGATCTTTCGGGGAGAAAAGTGTCACCCTGGACCGTGTTGTTGACGATTGAAGATGCCATCAAGCCTCAAAGCGAAGACACAGAGGAACTCTCAATGAAAGCACCAACGTCGGTGTCAAGACCGACGGATCTCGGGTAGGGGGTCCCGATCTGTGCGTGTTAGGCTGATGGTAACAGGAAGCAAGGGACACAATGTTTACCCAGCTTCGGGCCCTCTCGATGGAGGTAAAACCCTACTTCCTGCTTGATTAATATTGAAGATATGAGTAGTACAAGAGTAGATCTACCACGAGATCGTAGAGGCTAAACCCTAAGAGCTAGCCTATGATGGTATGATTATAATTGTGATCGGCCTTCTAAGGACCATCCTCTCCGGTTTATATAGACACCGGAGAGGGCTAGGGTTTACATGGAGTCGGTTACAAGGAAGGAAACATAATATCCGGATCGCCAAGCTTGTCTTCCACGCAAACGAGAGTCCCATCCAGACACGGGCCGAAGTCTTGAGTCTTGTATCTTCATGCTTCAATAGTCCGGGCAATGTATATAGTCCGGCTGTCCGGATACCCCCTAATCCAGGACTCCCTCACCCGCCTTGCAGGCCGCACACCCATCGGTGGTAGAGCCAAACACATGCCTCACCCCCAAAGAATCTTGTGATACCGGACCCCCAGACTCGTATTCGGCTGTAGGTTCCAGTCCGTGCACTCCCGAGCCCGCCGAACCTGGTTGGGCTCCGGTAATGGAGTTCACCATAGCGGATATCTTCCAACACTCGCCCTTTGGCGACATGTTGAACTCATTAAAGTCTCTCTCTTTGTCAAGAGACTCTTGGCCGAACTATGTCCAGTTCGAGTGGGAAGCAGGCGATGAAGGAATTCGTTGCCCACCCACCACCCACTTCATTGCCATGGTCGATGATTTAACCGACGTGCTCGACTTTGACTCCGAAGACATTGACGGCATGGACGACGATGCAGGAGAAGAACAGGAACCACCGCTCATGGGGCGGTGGACAGCCACCTCCTCATATGATATATATATATGGTGGACACTTCGAAGAAAGCCAATGGCGATGAGGCAACGGAGGATAACCCCTTAGGGAAGAAAGCAAAGCATGGGCGTCATCGACACCGCTCCAAGACCCGCTACAGCAATACCGGCATAGGAGACGAAAACAATCCGGTTGGTGCCGACGATGAGTACAACCCTGATCATCCTGCCTTCAAGCAGACCGAGCAGGAAGACGGGCTGGTCAGCCCAGACGAACAGGCGACGGACGGATATCCGGAGGAGGACCACTACATGCCCCCCTCCGAGGACGAGATTAGCCTTGGCGACGGCTTATGGCCACTATGAGGAGCCTGAAAAAGAAGCCGCAGCAGCTCCAAGCTGATCTAGACCTGCTCACAGATAGATGGACTGAAGTCCTGGCAGCTGAGGAATACGGACTCGAGCGCCAGACGGCTGACCGGCCACCTCGTGGCCGGGATAAAATGGCATACCAGCCCGAATACCAGCCAGCACCCCCGCGCCAATATACTACGGCCCAGGGCAATAGGCAAGACCTGCAAGATATACTGGAAAACAAAGCAGGACAGCCAAGTTCGATCTACAGATTGTGGGGGCGTGCCCCAACACGCAACGATGATCGTCACGCCGGATACACTATGGACAATTCCGGCCGGGCCGAATATGGCCACCCAGACTCATTCGAACTGTGTAGCCACATAGCCCGGCATAGAGGTGCCGCACACCCCCTCTGCTTCACTGACGAAGTAATGGATCATGAATTCCCCGAAGGGTTCAAACCCGTAAACATCGAATCGTACGATGGCACAACAGACCCCGTAGTATGGATCGAAGACTTCCTTCGCCACATTCACATGGCCCACGGAGATGATCTACATGCCATCAAATATCTTCCCCTTAAGCTCAAAGGACCTGCCCGGCACTGGCTAAACAGCCTACCAGAAAATTCCATTGGCAGCTGGGAAAACCTAGAAGACGCGTTCCTTGACAACTTCCAGGGCACATACGTGCGACCACTGGACGCCGATGACTTGAGCCACATTACTCAACATCCCAGAGAGTCAGCCAAGAAATTCTGGACTCGGTTCCTAACTAAAAAGAATCAAATAGTCGACTGTCCGGACGCTGAAGCCTTGGCGGCCTTTAAGCATAATATCCATGACGAATGGCTTGCCAGACACCTCGGCCAGGAAAAACCCAAGTCCATGGCAGCCCTCATGACACTTATGACCCGCTTTTCCACGGGCGAGGATAGCTGGCTGGCTCGCAGTAGCACCACGCCACATTTCGGCACCTTGGATGTGCGCAACAAAAACGGCAAGCCACGACGCAACAGACATAAGCGACGGAACAACAGCGACAACACTGAAGACACGACAGTCAACGCCGGATTCAGCGGATCCAAATCCGGTCAGCGGAAAAGGCCGTTCAAAAGAAACAATCAGGGACCGTCCAGTCTAGACCGCATACTGGAATGCCCGTCCCAATTTCACGGCACCCCGGACAAGCCAGGAAACCAAACTAATAGAGACTGTTGGGTTTTCAAACAGGCCGGCAAAATAAACGCCAAAAACAAGGACAAGGGGCTGCACAGCAACGATGACGAGGAGCCCTGGCGTCCGAACATGGCAGGACAGAAGAAGTTTCCCCCAGGTGAAAACGGTCAACATGATCTACGCCACCCACATTCCCAAATAGGAACGGAAGCGAGCACTATGGGACGTCTATGCGATGGAGCCAGTCGCCCCAAAATTCAAACCATGGTCAGCCTGTCCGGTCTCCTTTGATCGTAGGGATCACCCTACCAGCATCCGTCACGGCGGTTCGGCCGCATTGGTCCTAGACCCAATCATCGACAGATTCCACCTCACGCGAGTCCTTATGGACGGCGGCAGCAGCCTGAACCTACTTTATCAGGACAGAGTGCGCAAAATGGGCATCGACCCTTCAAGGATAAAACCCACCAAAACCACCTTCAAAGGTGTAATTCCAGGAGTAGAGGCCCGTTGCACGGGCTCTATAACATTGGAAGTGGTCTTCGGATCTCCGGATAACTTCTGAAGCAAAGAGCCAATCTTCGATATTGTCCCTTTCCGTAGTGGTTACCACGCACTGCTTGGACGAACCGCATTCGCTAGATTCAATGAGGTACCACACTATGCATACCTCAAGCTCAAGATGCCAGGACCTCGCGGGGTCATAACAGTCAACGGAAACATGGACCGCTCTCTCCGTACAGAAGAACATACTGCAGCCCTCGCGGCGGAAGTACAATGCGGCCTTCTCTGACAAACCACCAATCTGGCGACGACAACCTCGAACACTGTCAAACGGGTCCGGAGCACCCCGCAACAGGATCGCCAGGCACGCCAAGATCGCGGCTAGCAGTCCGGCCTCCGCTCAAGCCCCATCAAAGCAGCATTTGTGCCGCGCGTACACAACTACACACTCAAAATACCATGGGCATAGGTGGAGGCGCAACAGTCAACAGTGCGGTCTAACCGCAACATACTTTAATAAACCCCCTTTATCTTTCAGGACACTGCCCTAGGGCAGCCTCTTCAGAAGAGCCGGATTGTCGGACTTACACAGGAGAGAAAACCAAGGAGGCAACAGGCTTTGCGCACAAAGGAAATACACATGTGGAATCTGTTCACGATTGTTATACCTGTTTTATATACCTACATGCAACCCGCCCTCGGATAGGACATGTTAAATAATCCTATTTACTTCTGCTTAAACGCACTCATTGTAAACATACGCTTAAACGTATTATGCATCAATGGGAGATAATATATAGCATCAACTTATTATTCCTATTTGCACATTTTTCCACAAATGTTTATTTAATATTACATCCGTACACCCTGGTATGTTCACTTTGCCAGAGGCTTCTTATGGCGCCCCATAATACGGCAAGACAAGTCTGAACACTGTCAACAGTGCGGCACCCCGAACTTATAGCACTATATGTATCAGCTCTGAATCATGTCTTGGGTCAATAGTTGGGTTTGCCCGGCTCCCTTGTTTTGGTACCTTACGTTCTGTTATATCGGCTAAGGTAGCGCAGGGAGAACTACTGTGATTGTGTCCCAGTTCTTTCGGACGAGCACCTCAGTAGAGAAAGCCAAAAACTGACCGGCATGATGCGGCGAGAGCTGGTCGCTGTTCGAGAGAGCCGAAAACTGACCGGCATGACCGGCATGATCCTTAGAGATTTTTTCCGCTTTAGGCGAGGAATCGGCTTCGTCTGATTTAGGCGTATATAGCACCCCAATTCGGCTTTCCGAATTCTAGGGGCTTCGTGAAAAATTAAAATTGTAGACTTCTATGGCTAAGTGAAAGTTATAAAGCCGCATAGTCCGATTGCCTTGTTCGCTGCGCCAGACACCTCCTCCAGGGACCAAAAATTTGGATAAAGAGTGTTCAGGTTTTTCCAGGAACACCCAGGTACTAGTTACGCGGGGGCGGAATCCAATGACTGGCCTACTTTCAGAATTCTATAAACAGTCGCACAGAGGTAATATTTTAAATCAAAACGCGATATATAGCGCAAGTAACTTCATCTTTATATTACAACAAAGACAGAAGTACCTTTACTCAAGGATCATGTCCTTGGTACATTCATCGGCCACGAGACGAGCGCCTTTCATCACGCCATCATAATATTTCTCGGGACAGCGATGCGCCTTGCCCTCTGGCGGCCCGTCCTTCACTAGCTTCTCTGCATCCAGCTTGTCCCAATGCACCTTCGCACGGGCAAAGGCTCGGCGGGCACCCTCAATGCAAACGGACCGCTTGATCACCTCCAGCTGCGGACAGGCATTTACCATCCGCTTTATCAGGTCGAAGTAGCTGGCAGGCAAGGGCTCACCAGGCCACATCCGGACTATGAAATTTTGCATAGCCACTTCGGTCGCCCTGTGGAGTTCCACCAACTGCTTCAGCTGGTCACTCAGAGGCACCGGGTGTTCGGCTCCAGCATACTGGGACCAGCACAGCTTCTTTGTTGAGCTCCCCTCCTTGGCACGGTAGAACTCCGCAGCATCAGATACGCTACGTGGCAGATCTGCGAATGCCCCTGGAGAGCTCCGAATCCGGGTAAGTAAAAGAAATGTCTCCTCCACATGCTTGCTTTGCATAAAGAATGTCTTACCCGCTGCTATCTTCTTGGCCGCCTAGATTTCCTGATGTGCCTTTTCGGCTTCGGCCTTGGCATCTTTCACACTCGCAAGGGCCTTCGCAAGCTCAGACTCTTTCATCTTGAGATCATGCTCCAAGGACTCGAACTTCTTGCCGAGCTCCTGGAGCTCTTGCTGCACCTCGCCCACTCTAGCATCTTGCTTTTCGCGCTCCTTCCGCAACAGGGCCGCCTTGTCTTCGGCCTTGGACAGCGCTTTCTTCAGAGACACCACCTCGGTGGTGGCCCTGTTACAAAGTCACGACGCTTTGTCGTTAGAATAACCAATTTTGTCTATTTTTTATGAGATGCGGACGGGGTATCACTCACCTTTGTTCTCTTCGAGTTGCCTCTTCGTAAGGCCGAGATCTCCCTGTGCGTGCTCCAGGTCCCGTTTAAGTCCGGCGACCTCGGCCTTGCGGACAGCAGCGGCGAGCAGCACAACCAGCTTATTCACATGCACACCTACTATCAGACTCCTCCGGATTATAATTGACCCTACGTTTGGCTTTTCGTTCTGAACACCAAACAGAGTATCAGGGGCTACTACCTATCGGGTGATAATTTCACACATTTTTATTACTTACCTCAAAGCATGTCAGGAGGCTGGTGCAGGCTTCGGTTAGTCCGCTCTTGGCAGACAGAACCTTCTGAATCACCGCACTCATAAGAGTACGGTGCTCTTCATCCATGGAAACGCCGCAAAGCACTTCCAGCAGACCATCCGACGCCTCTGGCGTAACGGAAGTCATCGCACGGACGGCTCGCCCTCCCTGGTGAGGGGCCGCCTGTCCGAAGCCGGAACCATCGAAGGTTCCGGCATGGTATCCGGTTGAGAGCTCGGCTTGCTGCGGCTCTCGTCGGCATGATCCACGGGGATCTTACACCCTGTGGGCCTGGCATCTGGAATCCCGCCTTGGGGCGTGTCCGGAGTCACCTCCCCCTGTTCTGGGAGCCTTTCGGACAACACCTCTGTGTCGTCCGCAGGCTGAGGAGTAGTGGCCGTCGGGAGCGAATTCATCGCTGAATCACTCAAGGACCCATCCGAAGATGATACCTCGGGATGGACCCTGGCCGGACTGCATATATGTTCGGTGTTATAACAAGACTATGAAGCGAAGTCGCACTAAAAAACAATAGAATGCGGATACTTACGATCTTACTAGGAGCTTCCCCCTGGGTAGCCACACCTCCTCGCTATAGGCGGCAGTGGTGGAGTAATCCGGAAGGGACGCCTTTCCCTTCTTGGGCGTCCTCGCCTCCCCCTCTGGGGCGGCTTTCCTCTTCTTCTCCTCCCCAGTGCGGGGAGGCAGAGTTTCTTCGTCTTTCCCCCCACCTCCGCAGGAGGAATCTACCTCGTCATCTTCGGACGATGAGGGTATGACGGCCTTGCACCGGGGACCCTTCTCGGTCCCCTGGCCCGCCTTCTCGGCCCCCCATCCTCTCCAGATGGGGCGTCCCCTTCCTCTTCTTCCTCCCCTTCTGGGGAGGAGTGTGCCTCATCGTCTTCGGACGAGGCGTCCGGTACAACCTTACGCAGGAGACCCTTCCTGGTCCCTGGGGCCTTCTTTTCGGCCTCTTCTCCGGTGCCTTGTCGGGCGCCGGGACTAACATCTCCATCAGGAGAGCATCTGCTGGACCTTCCGATAGTGGAGTCATACAGTCAATCCGCTCCGTTGTCTCCACATACTCTTGATCGAACACACACAATGACTTAAGATTCTCTCAATAGTACATTAGGAAAAGCCGCTTCCGGTTGTAGTCAGAAAGCTCACCGGACGAGGGAGCCATGCGGCGTGAAGTCCGCGGTCCTCGGAGGTGGGAGGAGGTACTTCGGAGGCCTTGAACAGAGCCTTCCATGCGCCCTTGTGCGTCATACCGTAGAGCTTTTGAAGCATCTAGTGTTTGGCCGGAACGAACTCCCACAGATTAAAAGCCCGCCTTTGGCACGGAAGAATTCGGCGGACAAGCATGACCTGGACCACGTTGACAAGCTTGATTTTCTTGTCCTTCATATTCTTGATGGAGTTCTATAGTCCGGTCACCTCTGCAGGTTCGCCCTAGGCCAGGCCCTTCTTTTCCCAGGAGGTGAGCCACATGGGGATTCCGGATCAGAACTTAGGGCCGCCGACAGTTGGTGTCGTGCGGCTCGGTGATGTAGAACCACCCCGATTGCCACCCTTTCACGGTCTCCGCGAAGGAGCCGTCAAGCTAGGTGTAGGACCTTGAAGTATGTCTAGAGGGGGGTGATTAGACTACTTGACCAATTAAAAACTTAACCTTTTCCCAATTTTAGAGTTTGGCAGATTTTAGCAATCTTTGGACAAGTCAAGCAATCATCACGCAATTCAAGCAAGCATGCAAAGAGTATATAGGCGGCAGAAATTAAAGCATGCAACTTGCAAGGAAGTAAAGGGAAGGGTTTGGAGGATTCAAACGTAGTTGGAGACACAGATGTTTTTGTCGTGGTTCCAATAGGTGGTGCTATCGTACATCCATGTTGATGGAGACTTCAGCCCACGAAGGGTAACGGTTGTGCGAGTCCACGGAGGGCTCCACCCGAGAAGGGTCCACGAAGAAGCAACCTTGTCTATCCCACCATGGTCGTCGCCCATGAAGGACTTGCCTCACTAGCGGTAGATCTTCATCAAGTAGGCGATCTCCTTGCCCTTACAAACTCCTTGGTTCAACTCCACAATCTTGTCGTAGGCTCCCAAGTGACACCTAGCCAATCTAGGAGACACCACTCTCCAAGAAGTAACAAATGGTGCATTGATGATGAACTCCTTGCTCTTGTGCTCCAAATGATAGTCTCCCCAACACTCAACTCTCTCTCATAGGATTTGGATCTGGTGGAAAGAAGATTTGAGTGGAAAGCAACTTGGGGAAGGCTAGGATCAAGATTCATGTGGTAGGAATGGAATATCTTGGCCTCAACAAATGAGTAGGTAGTTCTCTCTCAGAACTTGTAAGTTGGAAGTGTAGGTTTGTTCTGATGGCTCTCTCCAAGAATGAAGAGGAGGTGGAGGGGTATATATAGCCTCCACACAAAATCTAACCGTTACACACAATCTACCAATCTCGGTGGGACCGAATCAACAAACTCGGTCAGACCGATTTAGTAAACCTAGTGACCATTAGGATTTTCGGTGGGACCGACATGCAACTCAGTAGGACCGATATGGTTAGGGTTAGGGCATAATGTAATCTCGATGAGACCGATTACACAAACTCGGTGAGACCGATTTTGGTAATTAGCTAACCAGAGAGTTGGTCAGGTAAACTCGGTGGGACCGATTTGCTCTTTTCGGTGAGACCGAAATGTTACAAAAGGGAAACAGAGAGTTTACATTGCAATCTCGGTGGGACCGATCGCTCACTTCAGTTAGACCGAAACTTTACGAAGGGAAGCAGAGAGATTACAATCCCATCTCGGTGAGACCGAGATCCCTATCAGTGAGACCGATTTGCCTAGGGTTTGTGGCAGTGGCTATGACATTTGAAATCGGTGGCGCCGGATAGAAAGAATCGGTGTGACTGATTTTGGCTTTAGGTTTAGGTCATATGAGGATGTGAGAAAGTAGTTGAGGGTATTTGGAGCATATCAGTAAGCACATGAAGCAAGAGGCTCATTAAACAACAAATCTCTCTCTCGAAGCCTATGATCTATACATTTTTCTCCCCCTTTGGCAACAAGTTACCAAAAAGTTCATAGAAAATGCATAGAGCTAGATCGACTCTCAGGCTTGGTCTTCAGGTGGTGGTGGTGTCCGGGTAACTCCAACAATGAAGGATTCATTCGATGTAGATGGAGCTGGAGGAGTTGGTGCTGGAGCTGGTTGCACTGGAGCTGTAGGAGCTGTAGCTGGTGCAGGTGATGTGGCCCTTGTGTCTGTCACAGGCACTGTAGCTGACCTCTGAGCTCTAGGCACTCTGGCAAATGCATCATTGGTTGTCTTGGCCTTCCTCTCCTGCATGTCATCCTGAAGCTGTTCCACAACTAACTGGATCTCAGTTACTTTGACATCAAGATCATAGAATTTTTGTTCCATGATCCTTTCCAGGCTCTCCTGGTTTTGAGTTAGGGTGGCCAACCCCTTCTCAATCCTCAGTGTTGATGCTATCAAGTAACCAAGCTGCTCCTGCTTGTTCTTCAAGAAATACTCATATGCCTCCTCTTGAGTTGGCATCTTGGCAGGCTTCTCTTTCCTTGCTTTCTCCTTCTTCGCATGAGCTTGCACTGATGATGGTTCATCCTCATTAATGACAACTTGATTGTCCTCAAAGTCTGGATAGAGAGCAAAATGTTCTTTATCCAACTGATATTTTCCTGTGCCCATCTTTCAGTTAATCAACTCCTAAATCTGTGGGGCATATCCACAACTTCTCTTCTAGTCTGCTGCAGTCCTCTTGATAGTTTCAACCATAAGGCTCAAGACCTTGAATTTCTGGGGCACATCAAATACATGTAGCAAGTTTATTGCATGCTCTCTAATCATGTTGTGATCACCTGATTTGGGCAAAAGAGTGTGCCTTAAGATCTGGTTGATCGTAGGCAGCCCTGACAAAAGAAAATGCTTCATCAGGGATCTCCTTGTACATATGTGACATTGAGTTATGACCCATTTTCTTCTTAGCATAAATATCCAAGTCATCTTCACTCTCCTCTGGGGCATTGATCAGGCTTGACCATTCCTTAATGGTTGACTGGTATCTCGTTCCTTCAGACATCCAAACTATCCTGCCATCTGGATAGAAGTGTGCTGTGAAGTAGAATTGCATAATGAGTTCATCATTCCAGTTGGTGAGCTTCTGCCCAACAAAATCTGCAACTCCACAAGCAATGAAACTGTCTTGCACTCCAGGATAGTGTTCCTCATTTTCCTCCATGTAGGTCCAGTCGACCCACCTCATATCACACACTATGGGCTTCTTGTCCAAAAGGATTGTCTCATAGAAGTCCTGCTGCTCCTTGGTGTGGAACCTGTAATCTACAGTAGTCCTTCTCCTGGTGGCATATGGATCTGACTCTCTCCATAGCCTCAACCCTAGATCTCTCCTGATCTTCGTGTTCTCAGCCACAGGATGAGCATCATTGTGGTCTGGGATCTTGGGTTTGAGCTTCCTTAAGATCTGCCCTTCTTTATCTTCCTCAGCAGCATCCTCAGGCATTGGGGCCTTGTTCTTCTCAGCTGCTGGTATACTCCTGGTATTTCTCTTTGGTGCAATCTTGGGCTTGGAGGCAGCTTTGGGTGCTTCTTTGGGCTTTGATGTTGCAGCCCCTGACTTTATAGCATCACCCATCAGCTTTTGTGCCTTGGGTGCTAGTTCAGCAACCTCTTCTCCCTCTTCCATCATGGAAGGTTGACCAACAACTCTGGCCATGGTCTTCTTGACCTTTCCTTCCTTTTCTTTCCTTCAGCAGTTGGCTCTTTGGGATCAGGCTTTCAGGTACTTGAGTTGATCCTATGGCTTTGGACATTGGCCGTCTTCCTGCTTGCATTATGATCTTCATGCTTGGCTTTACTACAGTTGAACTGAGCACCTTCTTGAGCACTACCTTCTTGGAAGTAGCCTCATCTTCAACAGCAACATAATCCTCATCCTCAGAGTCTGAGGTTCTCTTCCTTCTAGCTCTTGTGGCTGTTTTGGGCAAATTGTTGGGAGTGCTTCTGCTCCCCTCATCTGAGCTGCTAGAGGGACTAGTGCCCTCACTCATGTGAATCTGCTCTGCTGACTTGTTCTGATTATCACTTTGGTCTGACATGCTGCAAATCACTGACTGCTGACCCTGTGAATAGTTATAGATGAGATAGAGTGGATGAGCATCACAAAATGCAGAGATTTTTGCAAAAGAATGATTCAAAAAACTTAGTTTTAGTTTCCATAGAAAGCATTTCGGATCTACCGATTTTCAAACTCGGTGATACCGAAGCAGTTTTGGAACCTAAACTAGTGAACTCGGTCGGACCGAGTCACAGTTCGGTGGCACCGAGACTGCTAGGGTTTCACAAAGCTCCAAAATCGGTCACACCGATTTGTAATTCTTGGTCAGACCGAGACTTACTAGTGCAATGGCGTTAGCCAAATCGGTGGGACCGAGTTTTTCAACTCGGTGGGTCCGAGATGGTTTCGGCGGAAACCTAACCCTAAATTTTTGAATCACATCTATTCTAAGGATCGCATTGACTAGATAGGAGTGTTTCAATCGTGGAAAGATGCATTACGAACACAATGTGTTGAGAATTAGATGAGGATAGCACTTTGATCGAGTTCATAACCTAGTTCGGCGGTGAACTCGCTACGGCGGCCACGGCGGAGAAGAAATCCGTTGACGGCGGCGGAGACCAGCGACAGGAGGCGGCTGGCGACGAAGTCGAAGATCCATAGACCTAGTAGGCAGAGCGAGCTGTGCACAGGCGAGAAGTTTCGGATAAAGTTTTCCAAAATTTGCCTGTGAGTATAAATAGCTCGACACTGTCGGTGTGACCGAGTGGAACAACTCGGTGGCACCGAGATGCATAACTGTTAACAGTTACAGCAACTCGGTGTGACCGAAAAGTTCAAACCGGTTGCATCGAGATTGAAAACCTAGATCGACTTAGTGAGCTCGGTAGGACCAAAATGGAGGAATCGATCAGACCGAAAATCACAAAGAAGTTTTGGAAGTTTAAGTCTATGACGAATTGGGGACTCCAAGTGCTCCTCACACAGAGTGGTTCGAATCTGACTTGATCAAATTTTGTGATGTAGCATGAATAGAGTTTGAGACGAGAAAAGCATAGGTAGCTAGAGAAGGTTCTTAGGCATTCTTGTCCATCCACTTGGCCAAAGAAAAAGAAGCCAATCAATCAAAACAACAAGTGGATCCGCCGGTTTTGACACCGACATTGGTGCTTTCATTTAGAGTTCCTTTGTGTCGTCGCCATTAGGCCCGATGGCTTCTTCGATCATCAACCACGACGCGGTCCAGGGTGAGACTTTTCTCCCCGGACAGATCTTCGTGTTCGGCGGCTTTGCACTGCAGGCCAATTCGCTTGGCCAACTGGAGCAGATTGAAAGCTACGCCCCTGGCCATTAGGTCAGATTTGGAAATTTGAGCTACACGGCTGATATCCGCGAGGACTTGATCTTAGACGGATTCAAGCAACAGCCGAGCGCGCCAGACTGTCACGATGGGCATGATCTAGCTTTGCCGCCAGACAATTCCCAGAGCGCCGCTCAGGTGTCCGCTCTGACCCTTAGCTCGGAGCCGACCGCGCCAATCAGGGATGGACGGTTGGACGCCGCCTCGGGGGCTGCAATCTCTATGGCGATCGAGCCGAATACCAACCTTGTCCTTTATGAAGCTTGTGACTCCAAGGTGCCAGACTCTTTTCCGAACTCCGAATCTTCCGCACCCCTTCCGATCGAACCCAATGGGGTTCCGATCATGGACTTCATCGCCGCCGACATCTTTTAGCACTCGCCCTTTGGCGACATCTTGAATTCACTAAAGTCTCTCTCTTTATCAGGAGAGCCCTGGCCGGACTATGGTCAGCAAGGTTGCGATACGGACGACGAAGAAATTCGAAACCCACCCACCACCCACTTCGTAGCCACTGTCCATGATTTAACTGACATGCTCGACTTCGACTCCGAAGACATCGACGGTATGGACACCGATGAAGGAGACGACCAAGAACCAACGCCTATAGGGGAATGGAAAGCCACCTCGTCATATGACATATACATGGTGGACACCCCAAAGGAAGGGAATGGCAATGGAACAACGAGGATGACCCCTCCAAGAAACAGCCTAAGCGCCGATGTCAGCGGCGCCGCTCTAAATCCCGCCACAGCAAAAACGGTGATTCCGGCACGGGAGATAATAACACCCCGGACAGTGTCGAAGACAACCCCCTCCAGCAGGATTCAGCGCAGGAGGATGGAGAAGCCAGCCCTCATAAGAGAGCGGCAGATAGAGAGGTCAAGAACGACAATTATATGCCTCCCTCCGAAGACGAGGCAAGCCTCGACGACGACGAATTTGTCGTGCCAGAGGATCCCGTCGAACAAGAGCATTTCAAACGCAGGCTTATGGCCACGGCAAGCAGCCTCAAGAAAAAACAGCAACAGCTTAGAGCTGACCAAGATTTGCTAGCCGACAGATGGACTGAAGTCCTGACGGCCGAAGAGTACAAACTCGAACGCCCCTCCAAGAGCTACCCAAAGCGCAGGATGCTACCCCAACTAGAGGAGGAAGCAACTAAACCTACATCACCAGCGTATGATGCGGCCGATCGGCCACCCTGTGGCTGTGACAGAGAGGCCTTTCGGCCCTCAACTCAAGCCGCACCCCGGCGCCGCTCAAAAAGTACCAAGGCACGGGGAAACGCGCTAGACCTGCAAGACATATTGGAGGACAAGGCAAGGCAAACAAGATCGGTCTATGCATCGCGCGGGCGCCCCACGACATGTGACGATAACCGTCAAGCCGGATATGGCAAATACGGCCAGGCCGAACACAACAGACAAAGCTCATCCGAGCTACATCGTGATATAGCCCAGTACAGAGGCGCCGCACACCCACTATGCTTCACAGAGGAAGTAATGGATCATCAAATCCCCAAGGGTTTTAAACCCGTAAACATCGAACCATACGATGGCACAACAGATCTTGCGGTATGGATCGAGGATTATCTCCTTCACATCCACATGGCCCGCGGTGATGATCTACACGCTATCAAATACCTCCTGCTCAAGCTTAAAGGACCAGCTCGGCATTGGCTTAACGGCTTGCCAGCAGAGTCAATTGGTTGCTGGGAGGACCTGGAATCCGCATTTCTTGACAACTTCCAGGGCACTTATGTGCGACCACCAGACGCCGATGACCTAAGCCACATAATTCAGCAGCCAGAGGAATCGGCCAGACAATTCTGGACGCGGTTCCTAACCAAGAAAAATTAAATAGTAACCTATCCGGAGGCAAAGGCCCTTGGAGCCTTCAAACATAACATCCGAGACGAATGGCTTGCCCGGCACCTAGGACAGGAAAAGCCAAAATCTATGGCAGCCCTCACGACACTCATGACCCGCTTTTGCGCGGGAGAAGACAGTTGGCTAGCTCATAGAAATAAGATGACCAAGAGCCCTGGTAATTCGGATACCAAGGACAACAATGGAAGGTTGTGCCATAACAAGCACAAGCGCCGCATTAATGGCGACAATACTGAGGATACGACAGTTAATGCCGGATTCAGAGGCTCTAAACCGGTCAGCGGAAAAAGCCATTCAAAAGAACTACTCCAGGCCCGTCCAGTTTAGACCGGATACTCGACTGCTCGTGCCAGATACACGGCACCCCTGAACAACCAGCCAATCACACCAACAGGGTTTATTAAGTGTTCAAGCAGGCAGGCAAGTTAAGTGTCGAACACAGAGACAAGGGGCTGCATAGCAATGACGAGGAGGAGCCCCGGCTGCCGAACAACAGAGGACAGAAGGGCTTTCCCCCACAAGTGCGGACGGTGAACATGATATACACAACTGTGGGACCTTGAGAAGAGGTGTCTAGAGGGGGGTGATTAGACACTAAGTACCAAAGTTGCAGTTTTTAACCCTTTTCAAGTTTAAGTGGAGTTTAGGCACAAATTTAACATTCACAACATATAGCAAACAAGCATGCAAAGAGTATATGAGCAGCGGAAAGTAAAGCATGCAACTTGCAAGAATGTAAAGGGAAGGGTTTTGGAGGATTCAAACGCAATTGGAGACACGGATGTTTTTGGCGTGGTTTCGATAGGTGGTGCTATCGTACATCCACGTTGATGGAGACTTCAACCCACGAAGGGTAACGGTTGTGCGAGTCCACGGAGGGCTCCATCCAAGAAGGGTCCACGAAGAAGCAACCTTGTCTATCCCACCATGGCCGTCGCCCACGAAGGACTTGCCTCACTAGCGGTAGATCTTCATGAAGTAGGCGATCTCCTTGCCCTTACAAACTCCTTGGTTCAACTCCACAATCTTGTCGGAGGCTCCCAAGTGACACCTAGCCAATCTAGGAGACACCACTCTCCAAGAAGTAACAAATGGTGCGTTGATGATGAACTCTTTGCTCTTGTGCTTCAAATGATAGTCTCCCCAACACTCAACTCTCTCTCATAGGATTTGGATCTGGTGGAAAGAAGATTTGAGTGGAAAGCAACTTGGGGAAGGCTAGAGATCAAGATTCATATGGTAGGAATGGAATATCTTGGCCTCAACACATGAGTAGGTAGTTCTCTCTCAGAAATAGGATGCTGGAAGTGTAGGCTTGTTCTGATGGCTCTCTCCATGAATGAAGAGGAGGTGGAGGGGTATATATAGCCTCCACACAAAATCTAACCGTTACACACAATTTACCAATCTCGGTGGGACCGAATCAACAAACTCGGTCAGACCGATTTAGTAAACCTAGTGACCATTAGGATTTTCGGTGGGACCGAAATGCAACTCGGTAGGACCGATATGGTTAGGGTTAGGGCACAACGTAATCTCTGTGAGACCGATTACACAAACTTGGTAAGACCGATTTTGGTAATTAGCTAACCAGAGAGTTGGTCAGGCAAACTCGGTGGGACCGATTTTGGTAATAAGTTAACCAGAGAGTTTGCATTGTAATCTCGGTAGTACCGATTACACAAACTCGGTGAGACCGATTTTGGAAATGGACATACATAGAGAGATTGCAATCCCATCTCGGTGAGACCGAGATCCCTATCGGTAAGACCGATTTGCCTAGGGTTTGTGGCAGTGGCTAAGACATCCAAACTCGGTGGCGCCAGATAGAAAGAATCGGTATGGCCGATTTTCTCTTTGGGTTTAGGTCATTTGTGGATGTGAGAAAGTAGCTGAGGGTTTTGGAGCATATCACTAAGCACATGAAGCAAGAGGCTCATTAAGCAACACCTCATCCCTCCTTGATAGTATTGGATTTTCCTATAGACTCAATGTGATCTTGGATCACTAAAATGTAAAATGAAGAATCTTGAGCTTGAAGCTTGAGCCAATCCTTTGTCATTAGCATCTTGAAGGAGTTCCCACATCCTTTAGTCCATGCCACTCCATTGTTGAACTTGTCTGAAATATACTAGATAAAAGTGTTAGTCCAACAAGAGGTATGTTGACATTAATTACCAAAACCACCTAGGGAGCACTTGTGCTTTCAATCTCCCCCCTTTTTGGTAATTGATGACAACATACATCAAAGCTTTAGATAAAGGTATAGAGAATATCAAGTAAAGCTTTGGAAAGACATGTAACAAGCATAGGCTCCCCCTACATGTATGCAATCATGTGATATATAGAATGTGGAAGTATGTGAGAGCATAACCATGACAGAGTAGGCAATGTGTTACATGTATCTTGGCCATATGCATCAGAGCAAAGAATATTAGAGAAAATACCTTCATGCTCATGAGTCCTTGCAAACAGTATGTACATCAGCAAGAATTCCTCATACACATGATTGTGATGCATATACTTACCTTATAGTCTTGAGTTGGCTTAGGATGGAATGAACCTACACAAACAAGGTTAGATAACACAAGTACATCTACTAGCCAAAGCAAACAGAAGAAACTACAAGAATACCAAGACTGGGATGACATGTAGAGAGTGAGTACTAAGTACCACATTGGATTAGACATGTCCCCAAGAGTAAAGATATGCAAAGAATTTGAATGATTTCTTTCCCTTGGATGTCTTGCTCCCCCTGAATCTAACATGGGATACTGGGAGAAGATAGGGAATAGAATCAGAGCAGAAAGAATTTGAATGAACAGAGCTAGTGCAAACTAATGCAAATAAGCACACATGAACATGTCTTTCCCCTCAAGAAGACATGTGGCATCTCTCCTCTTGAACACCAAGCATCTGGGATCCTTGGAAAATACTTTCTACTAGTATTCTCTCCCCCTGGAGATCTCTCTCTCTCTCTCTCTCCCTGAAGTATCTCTCTCCCCCTGAGAAGGTGATACTCTCTCTAAAATGATAAGCTTTGATGTGATCTCTCTCTCCGCCTTTGACGTCAATTTCCAAGAAGGGCTTGATAAAAATGTGATCTCTCTCTCCCTCTAGAATTTGTGGTGAATGGGTTTGATCCTTGAGTCACAACATAAAGCACTTGATAAAAATGTGATGCTTGTTAGAGGACAAGATTCATTGAGTGGAGCTGGAACAGACGAAACATAGAATAAGTGGCAAACTATTTTTCCTCTGGTGAAATCGGTGGCACCGAGTTGTATGCTTCGGTTGTACCGAAAGAATTAGGTTGGACCGAAAATAACTAATCGGTGAAACCGAGTTCATCACAGAGAAAACACTTGTCACCTCAGCTCACTAGACTAATAAGATCTCACAAAGATTTGCAAGGAATTAACTAAATGATATGCAATGATTTGGATGCATAAAATGCAGAGCAAACAAATAGAAAAGAAAGAAGTCTAGATGAAGTTTTTTTTAAAGGGGAAACAAATATGCATGAGACAAATGCAAAAGCAAAGAGACAAACTCAAGAGAACTTCATCTAGAGATGGTTGGCGACAAAGTCACCTATGTTAGAGTATATTGACTTAGAAGTCAAGTGAGATCACTTGATCATAGGTCATACTCATCGTTTAAGCTCAAAATGGGATTACCATTTTTCGTTTAAGCATTTTGATGTATTCACATCTTGTCGAGTTGCTTTAGATCATGACTCGGAGTAAAGCTTCTCTAAGATGGAATAACATACCTTAGTTGGTGGTGTTGATCATGTAGTTGAACTTGTGTGGGTTGCTCAAGGTTGATGTAGCTCATCAAGAGTTGGGAGCATCACTTGGAATTTTGAGTCCATCTACCTACATGGGTTAGTTCTTGCAAGGAAGAGCACTTGTGTATCCAAAAATGACAATCATGAAGCTCAACATAGAGTTTGTCAAAGGATATGTTTGAATGGTGCTTCCTTGTCTTCAACCACCTTTGTATAGAGACTTGGTGATGTAGAGATTGCTCAAGATGTGAGTAGGTTACAATCTCATGGAATTTGATTCAACCAAGTACCTACATGGGTTAGATAACATGCAAGATGCAAATATGTCCAAGACATAAGATTTTCGTCATAAGAGAAATATCAAGGATTAGTCATAAGCTCATGTATTGCATGTATCCAATGGAGTTTCTACTCCAAGTTTGAAGCATCTATGATGTTCAATTCTCCTCTCAACCTGCAAAACACTTTCTCATCAAGAGGTTTAGTGAATATATCCGCTAATTGCTTTTCGGTGCAAACATGCTTAAGATCAATGTCACCCTTAGCAACATGATCTCGAATGAAATGATGACGAACATCAATATGCTTAGTTCGAGAATGTTGCACAGGATTATGTCCAATTTTGATAGCACTTTCATTGTCACAGAGCAATGGAACATGTTTCACATATATCCCATAATCTTTAAGAGTTTGGGTCATCCAAAGTAATTGAGCACAACATGAACCAGCGGCAATGTACTCCGCTTCGGCGGTAGATAAGAATACCGAGTTTTGTTTCTTGGAGGACCAAGACACAAGATATCTACCAAGAAATTGACAAGTACCCGAAGTGTACTTTCTATCAACCTTGTCTCCGGCATAGTCTGAGTCAGAGTAGCCAACAAGATCAAAAGAGGCCCTCTTAGGATACCAAATGCCAAAATTTTGTGTATGTATTAAGTATCTCACTATCCTTTTCACAGCCTTAAGATGACATTCTTTAGGAGCAGCTTGATATCTTGGACACATGCACACACTTAGCATAATATCGGGACGTGAAGCACACAGGTATAACAATGAACCAATCATAGAGCGATAAACCTTTTGATCAACCGGTTCACCATCTTTGGTAAAATCAAGATGTCCACTAGTAGGCATGGGTGTAGTCATACCTTTGCATTCTTGCATATTGAACTTCTTGAATAAGTCCTTAGTGTACTTTGTTTGAGAGACAAAAGTACCTTCCTTAGTTTGCTTGATTTGCAGCCCAAGAAAGAATTTGAGTTCACTCATCATTGACATCTCAAAATTCTCCGACATTAGCTTTCCAAACTTCTCACTAAAATGAGGGTTAGTTGATCCAAATATGATATCATCAACATAAATTTGACATACAAATAATTCTCCATTAACCCTATTAGTAAAAAGAGTAGAATCAATTTTCCCAATTTCAAATCCCTTTCCAAGAAGAAACTTAGTCAAGCATTTGTACCGAGCTCTAGGAGCTTGTTTAAGACCATAAAGAGCTTTGCAAAGTTTATAAACATGATTTGGTTTCTTAGGATTGACAAAGCCGGGAGGTTGTTTAACATAAACTTCCTCCTCTATTTCACCATTTAGAAAAGCACTTTTAATGTCCATTTGGTACAAGGTGATATCATGGTGATTAGCATAGGCAAGTAAGATGCGAATAGACTCAAGTCTAGCAACGGGAGCATAAGTCTCACCATAGTCCATACCTTCGACTTGTGTGTAGCCTTGGGCGACGAGACGTGCTTTGTTGCGAACTACTTGTCCATCTTCATCTTGCTTGTTGCGAAACACCCATTTGGTACCGATGATGTTGTGGTTGTTGTCGGGCTTCTCAACCAATGTCCAAACTTGGTTCCTCTCAAAGTTGTGTAGCTCTTCATACATAGCGTTTATCCAATCCGGATCTTCCAATGCTTCTTCGACCTTCATAGGTTCAATGCTAGAGACGAAAGAATAGTTTTCACAAAAGTTAGCTAAACGAGTTTTAGAGAGAGTGATTCTCCCGGTTTGAATATCATTGTAGATTTGCTCGACGGGATGGTCTTTAGCAATTCTTGCTCGAACTCGTGAAAGCTTTTGCTTGGTTCTTGGTTGAACATCTTCTTCATCTTCTTCTTCTTGGTGTGTCCCACTTGTGGATGCTTCCGTGTCCACTCTTGGTTCACCTTGTCGTGAAGTAGAAGTTTCCACTTTGATGGATGAGGTACTCTCCTTCACCTTCGTTGGACGGACCTTGCCAATAGACAAGTCTTGGATTGCTTCTGAAGGATATTTGTCTCCTACATCAATTGGCAATTGCTCTACTTGCGAGCCGTTAGATTCATCAAACTTCACATCTACCGTCTCTTCAACCTTTCGGGTGAAATTGTTGTAGACACGGTATGTGTGAGAGTTTGAGCCATAACCTAGTAGGAAACCTTCATGAGACTTAGGAGAAAATTTAGAACGATGATGCTTATCAAGAATGTAGCACTTTGAGCCGAATACTCAAAAGTATCCAACTTGGGGTTTGTTACCGGTGAGGAGCTCGTATGCTGTCTTGCCGAGTAGCTTGTGAAGATACAAGCGATTTGTTGCATGACAAGCTGTCTCAACCGCTTCTGCCCAAAAGTACTTCGGCGTCTTGTACTCATCAAGCATCGTTCTCGCCATTTCGATGAGCGTCCGGTTCTTCCTCTCAACAACTCCATTTTGTTGAGGTGTGTACGTAGCCGAGAACTCGTGTGAAATCCCTTCTTCATCAAGAAAGGTGTCCACATTTGCGTTCTTGAACTCCGTTCCATTGTCGCTGCGAACCTTCTTGATCTTCACTTCAAATTGATTTTGGGCCTTCCTAGCGAAGTTCTTGAAGATCTTTTGGACCTGCGATTCATCATTGAGAAAGAACACCCACGTAAATCTTGAAAAATCATCAACTATAACTAGACCAAAAGAATTTCCACCGAGACTCTTGTAAGAGTTGGGACCAAAGAGATCCATGTGAAGTAGCTCCAGTGGCCTCCTTGTGGTCATGATGTTATTCACAGGATGCCTTCCTCCAACCTGTTTACCTGCTTGACAAGCACTGCAAAGTCTATCCTTATCAAATATGACATCATTAACTCCAAGGATATGATTTCCTTTAATAAGCTTGTCAAGGTTTCTCATGCCAACGTGACCTAGTCGTCTATGCCATAACCAACCTTTTGAGGATTTAGCAATGAAGCAAGTTTTAGGTTGGGCCTTTTTAGTCAAATCAACAATATAAAGATCACCTCTACGTATACCGGTAAAGACCATTTTATGATTGTCTCGACGAAACACTTGGCAATCAACTTCAGTAAATAAGACAGTGAAACCAAAGTCAGCAAGTCTAGATACTGAAAGTAAGTTGTATCCAAGAGATTCAACGAGCATAACATTTTGTATGGAGCTATCATGTGATATGGCCACCTTACTGAGGCAACCACCTTACCCTTTGAGTTGTCACGGAAAATGACATACTTTCGAGAACTATCATTTTCAGCAAGCTCGCGAAACATGTCTTTATCTCCGGTCATGTGATCGGTACATCCACTGTCAAGGACCCATTCCTTTCCTCATGCCATATATCCCCGAAGGTTTGCCATAAGACCAAAATGTCTCATTGCATCATCAAGATCAAAGTCATCATCAGCATCCTCATCATAGTATCCATGTTCAACATCGTCATGTGGTGGATCAATTCCTAGTGAGAGTAATTCATTAGTATGAGTTTGACAATGATCTTGTCTATGAATTTTTATAGCTTCGGAAATAATATCACTAATAATACCAACATTTCCTTTGGCACGCATAAGATTTGTAAGTTCAAATAGACAATCACCAAACATAGGATCATTGGAATTCATCTTAGTCAAGGCAATAGACTTATGAAGAATTTCATCAAGATTTTTCAAGGAATAATTAGGAAATCGTTCCTCAAGAAATTTCCATATAGTGTAGGCACACTCAAGAGTAGGCAGTTTTATAATCAAGTTTCTAGGCAAGCCTCTAGTGATAAGATTAACAGTTCTAACATTCCTAATCATGTCAATCAACTCATCAAGAGTAGGATGCATAGGATTAACACAAGGTGCACAAGGACTAGCAATGTACTTGCTCAAATGATATTGATTGAAAATTACAAGCATCTCATTTTTCCACTCATGAAAATACTCTCTATCAAGTATAGGCACTCTATGTCTAAGACTCCCCAAAGTAGACTCATCCATCTTCCTCCAATGGTGATTAAACCAAGGCAATGGAGACCAACGCTCTGGTACCACTTGTGGGACCTTGAGAAGAGGTGTCTAGAGGGGGGTGATTAGACACTAAGTACCAAAGTTGCAGTTTTTAACCCTTTTCAAGTTTAAGTGGAGTTTAGGCACAAATTTAACATTCACAACATATAGCAAACAAGCATGCAAAGAGTATATGAGCAGCGGAAAGTAAAGCATGCAACTTGCAAGAATGTAAAGGGAAGGGTTTTGGAGGATTCAAACGCAATTGGAGACATGGATGTTTTTGGCATGGTTCCGTTAGGTGGTGCTATCGTACATCCACGTTGATGGAGACTTCAACCCACAAAGGGTAATGGTTGCGCGAGTCCACGGAGGTCTCCACCCAAGAAGGGTCCATGGAGAAGAAACCTTGTCTATCCCACCATGGTCGTCGCCCACGAAGGACTTGCCTCATTAGCGGTAGATCTTCACGAAGTAGGCGATCTCCTTGCCCTTACAAACTCCTTGGTTCAACTCCACAATCTTGTCGGAGGCTCCCAAGTGACACCTAGCCAATCTAGGAGACACCACTCTCCAAGAAGTAACAAATGGTGCGTTGATGATGAACTCCTTGCTCTTGTGCTTGAAATGATAGTCTCCCCAACACTCAACTCTCTCTCATAGGATTTGGATCTGGTGGAAAGAAGATTTGAGTGGAAAGCAACTTGGGGAAGGCTGGAGATCAAGATTCATATGGTAGGAATGGAATATCTTGGCCTCAACACATGAGTAGGTAGTTCTGTCTCAGAAATAGGATGCTGGAAGTGTAGGCTTGTTCTGATGGCTCTCTCCACGAATGAAGAGGAGGTGGAGGGGTATATATAGCCTCCACACAAAATCTAACCGTTACACACAATTTACCAATCTCGGTGGCACCGAATCAACAAACTCGGTCAGACCGATTTAGTAAACCTAGTGACCGTTAGGATTTTCGGTGGGACTGAAATGCAACTCCGTAGGACCGATATGGTTAGGGTTAGGGCATAACGTAATCTCGGTGAGACCAATTACACAAACTCGGTAAGACCGATTTTGGTAATTAGCTAACCAGAGAGTTGGTCAGGCAAACTCGGTGGGACCGATTACTCAAACTCGGTGGGACCGATTTTGGTAATAAGTTAACCAGAGAGTTTGCATTGTAATCTCGGTAGTACCGATTACACAAACTCGGTGAGACCGATTTTGGTAATGGACATACACAGAGAGATTGCAATCCCATCTCGGTGAGACCGAGATCCCTATCGGTAAGACCGATTTGCCTAGGGTTTGTGGCAGTGGCTAGGACATCCAAACTCAGTGGCGCCGGATAGAAATAATCGGTATGGCCGATTTTGGCTTTGGGTTTAGGTCATTTGTGGATGTGAGAAAGTAGCTGAGGGTTTTGAAGCATATCACTAAGCACATGAAGCAAGAGGCTCATTAAGCAACACCTCATCCCTCCTTGATAGTATTGGCTTTTCCTATAGACTCAATGTGATCTTGGATCACTAAAATGTAAAATGAAGAGTCTTGAGCTTGAAGCTTAAGCCAATCCTTTGTCCTTAGCATCTTGAAGGAGTTCCCACATCCTTTAGTCCATGCCACTCCATTGTTGAACTTGTCTGAAATATACTAGATAAAAGTGTTAGTCCAACAAGAGATATGTTGACATTAATTACCGAAACCACCTCGGGAGCACTTGTGCTTTCAGCAACCCATATCCCTAAAAGGGAACGGAAGTGTGAGCTCAAGGACGTTTATGCATTGGAGCTAGTCGCCCCAAAGTTCAACCCATGGTCCTCCTGCCCGATCACTTTTGATCGAAGGGACCACCCCACTAGCATTCGTCACGGCGGATTCGCCACATTGGTTCTAGACCCAATCATTGACGGATTTCACCTCACTAGAGTCCTCATGGACGGCGGCAGCAGCCTGAACCTGCTTTATCAGGATACAGTGCGAAAAATGGGTATAGATCCCTCAAGGATTAAACCCACAGAGATGACCTTTAAAGGCGTCATACAAGGTGTAGAAGCCAGCTGTACAGGCTCAGTTACGCTTGAAGTGATCTTCGGATCCCTGGATAATTTCCAAAGCGAGGAGTTAATCTTCGACATAGTCCCGTTCCGCAGTGGCTATCACGCCCTGCTTGGACGAACCGCATTTGCAAAATTCAATGCAGTGCCGCACTACGCATATCTCAAGTTCAAGATGCCTGGCCCTCGCGGAGTCATTACGGTCAATGGAAACACCGAACGCTTTCTCCGAACAGAGGAGCACACGGCGGCCCTGGCGATGGAAGTACAAAGTAGCCTCTCAAGGCAATTCTCCAGTCTTGCTATTAAATGTCCGGACAACGTCAAACGCGCCCGAAGTAACCTACAACAAAACCGTCTGGCACGTTCCGAGCAAGCCTAGCATTGTAGCCCCAACCCCAGCCCTCGCGAGATTGCGATACCAGTACCACACGTACATAATTACACTCTGGAAATACCATGGGCATAAGGGGAGGGGCACAACCACGGAACGCCCAGAATGCGGCTCAACCGCACTAGGGGCTCCCGATTTTGCCATTTCTTTTTTATATACTTTCAGGCCTCCACTATTCGGAAGGCCTGTCCGGCAGTACAATCGCCGAACACACGATGCAACAGACAAGGAGACAACAGGCCACGTCAAATGTACAAGTGGTCTCTATAACAAGCTAAATACCTGTCTTACTTAAAGTCTCGCAGCTTGCCCCTAGAGGGGGACATGTCAAATAATCCCATCTCTTGTGTATCGCACTATTGGTATCGTCCTGCTCTTATAGCAGCCCTTTTAATAAACAATACATAGCTCTTGTCTATTATTGCACTCATTTTTTATATAAATATGTTCAGTTATGACATTATGCAACCGTACACTTTGGTACGGCCAATACACCAGGGGCTTAAGTACCCCATAATACGGTGTGAGAAGACCGAACACTCTCATGAGTGCGGCACCCCGAACTTATAGCATTATATGCATCAGCTCCGAATCATGTCTTGGGTCAATAGTTGGGTTTGCCCGGCTCCCAAGTTTTGGTACCTTACGTTCCGCTCTGTCATCTAAGGTAGCGCTGGGAGAACTACAGCGATTGTGCCCCAGTTGAGCTGGGTTAACACCTCCGTAGAGAAAGCTAAAACTGACCGTCATGATAGGGCAAGAGACCGTTCGCTGTTCGAGAGGTTTTTCGAGTCCTTAAAGACTTATGCCGCTTAGAGCGAGGAGCTGGCTTTATCCGGCCTAGGCGTGGATAGCGCCCTGAACTCGGCCTTCCGAATACTAGGGGCTTCACCGAAATTTATAATTATAGAATTCTATGGCTAAGTGAGAGTGATAAAGCATTATAAGTCCAGTTGCCTTGTTCGTTGTGCTGAGCGCCTCCCACGATGGACCCAAGAATGGGAACAAGAGTGCCCAGGTTTATCCCGAACACCCCAACACTCGTGGCATGGGGGTAGAAGCCGACGACTTGCATCTCTCAGATTTAATAAACGGCCGCACAGAAGGTAATATTTTAAAGTCAAAAAGCGTTGCTTAGCGCATATGAACAAGTTTTCAGCGCACAGGATAAACACGAGCGAGTTTATTAAAAATTACATCCCTGGTACATTCATCCGCCACACGATGGGCACCCTTCAGGACGCCCTCATAATACATCTCGGGCATGCGATGCTCCTTCCCCTCCGGTGGCCCCTCTGTCACCAGCTTCTCAACATCCAGCTTGCCCTAGTGCACTTTAGCACGGGCAAAAGCCCTACGGGCGCCTTCGATGCAAACGAAGCGCTTGATGACTTCTATTCGGGGACAGGCATCCACCAGCCGCCGCACCAACCCAAAGTAGCTCAAAGGCATGGCCTCCCCAGGCCACACCCGGCCTATCAGGCCCTTCATGGCATGTTCGGTTGCCCGGTGTTCGGCCCTAGCATACTGGGACCAGAACACTTTCTCCATCGAGCTCCCTTCCTCGGCCCGGTAGAATGCGGCGACGGCGGATACACTGCGGGGCAGATCTGCGAATGATCCTGGAGAGCTCCGGATTCGGATAAGTAACAGTTAATTTACTTTCACGCGCTTGCTTTGCATAAAGAATGCCTTACCCGCCGCAATCCTTTTCATCGCCTCAATTTCCTGGAGGCCTTTCTGGGCTTCGGCCTTGGCAGATTTGGTGCTTTCAAGTGCCGAGGCAAGCTCGGACTCTCGAGTCTTCAAGTCAAGCTCTAAACTCTCGTGTTTCTTCACGAGAGCATAGAGCTCTTGCCGCACCTCCGCCACCTGCGCCTCCTGCTTTTCTCGCTCGGAGCGCTCCATGGCCGCATTGTCTTCGGCCTTGGAAAGCGCTTCCTTTAGGGTCGCCACCTCAGTTGTGGCCCCTGCAACATTCACGTTGGTCCTGTCATTATTTGCAACCAGGTATTTATATATACACTTACATAAGGTACTATATACCTTCTTTGTCCTCGAGCTTCTTCTTGACAAGGCCGAGCTCGTCCTCGGACCGCTCGAGGCTCTGCTTCAATGCATCAACCTCCGCAGCCAGTGCGGCAGATGTCAGCAGCGCAGCCTGCATTCCCATATTGACATATTTATGTTAGACTCCTGCGTATATCTTTTTAGATCCTCAGTCCGGTTTTTCTTTCCGAACAACAAACTGAGCATCAGGGGCTCCTGTCTATGCGGTAACATTTTTACATGTTTCAAATAAATATTTCAAAGCCTGTTAGAAGGCTGGTACAGGCTTCTGTCAGCCCGCTCTTGGCGGACTGAACCTTCTAAATCACCGCACTCATAATAGTGCGGTGCTCCTCATCGATGGAGGCGCCGTTAAGCACCTCCAGCAAATTGTCCGGCGCCTCCGGTTGGACGGAGGCCGCCGGCATTGTAGGCTTGCCCTTCTTGCGAGGGGGCCGCTTGCCGGACTCCAGAACCATTGAAGGTTCCGGAGCGGTGTCCGGCCCAGGGCCGGACTTAGATCCCTCTGGGGCTTCATCCCCTTTGGGACTGGGGTCTGGGAGGTCGCCTTGCGGCGCCTCCAGGACCACCTCCTCCTGGTTTAGCCCCTTCTGGGACTCCACCTCGGCATCGTCCATAGGGCGAGGGCAGGAGGCCGTCGGGAGTGAAGCGCTATTCACATCCGACGAATCCAGGGAGCCGCTCGAAGAATCGCCGAGCTGAGCCTTAGGTGGACTGCATGATTGAATTCGGCGTCAGAAGGTACTGTACAATAGAGGAACGCCATAAGTTATTCTGGTATCCGGATACTTACGATTTTGCCAGGGGCTTGGCCCTGGATGGCCATTACTCTCCGCCATCATCGGCGTCGGAGGCGTAGTCCAGAAGATGGGTTTTCCCCTTCTTGGACCCTCCGGCCTCCCCAGTTGGGGCGGCCTTCCTTTACTTTCCTCCCCCCGCTGGAGGGGGAGAGGCTTCTTCTTCCTCCTCCTCATCTTCAGAGGCGGAGTGCGCTTCGGGGTCGTCGGGCGATGAATCGGACACCACCAGGCGCCGGGAACTCTTTCGAGTCCCCATGGCCTTTTTCTTGGCCTTCTTCTCCGGCACCACGTGAGGTGCCGGAACCAGCAGCTTTGCCAAGCATGCGTCTGTTGGGCCTTCGGGCAAAGGGGCCGGATAGTCAAACTGTTCGGACGTCCTCTTCCAGTCTTGCCAAAGGAGCGGGAGTTTAGATCATGCATAGAGTCAAACTATGAAAATCAAGTGTCCGGTAAAGGATAAAAACAAGCTTACTTCGGTGGCTTGGCGCTTGGCGCAGAATCCGCAATACTTGCTTTGTGTCGAAGAGCCTGGACAAAGTCTGGTGCTGGGCCGGGTTGAACTCCCACAAGTTGAAGGCCCGTCGTTGACACGGGAGGATCCGGCAGAAGAGCATGGCCTGGACTACGTTGACAAGTTTGACGTTCTTGTTTACCAGGTCTTGGACGCAGGTTTGGAGTCCGGTCACCTCATCCGTATTACCCCACAACAGGCCCGTCTCTTTCCAAGATGTAACCGTGTGGGAATGCCAGATTGGAAATCGGGGGCCGCTCCCCACTCAGGGTCACGCGGCTCGGTGATGTAGAACCACCCCGATTGCCACCCTTTGATGGTTTCCACGAAGGAGCCCTCGAGTCGTGTGACATTGGGCATCTTGCCCACCATGGAGCCTCCGCACTCTACTTGCCGGCCGCCCACGACCTTCGGCTTGACACTAAAGATCTTTAGCCATAGGCTGAAGTGGGGTTTGATACGGAGGAAGGCCTCGCACATGACGATAAACGTAGAGATGTTGAGGATGAAGTTCGGGGCCAGATCATGGAAATCCAGGCCGTAGTAGAACATGAGCCACCGGACAAAGGGGTGAAGTGGGAAGCCCAGTCCGCGGAGGAAATGGGTAAGGAATACCACCCTCTCATGGGGCCTAGGGGTGGGGATGAGTTGCCCCTCATCTGGGAGCCGGTGCGCGATGTCGTTAGACAAGTATCCGGCTTTCCTCAACTTTTTGATGTGCCCCTCCATGACGGTGGAGGCCATCCATCTACCTCCCGCTCCGGACATGATTGGAGAAGGTTGAGGTGGGAAGTGTAGACTTGGGCGCTGGAGCTCGAGTACGCGGAAATGGATAAGCAAAGGCGGAAGAAGGCATAGATTAAAAGGGTGAATTCTTATCCCCTTATATGGGCGGTCGAAGCTGCGTGCCCCCACCAGCCTAGTAAAACTCGCTTACCTCCCAAGCGCCGCGATTGATGGCGCGGTTGGGTTACCCATGCCCGTATTGATGAGAATACCGGAATAAGGGGACACGATCTCTTCTTTGACAAGACGTGCCAAGGAAACCGCCTCGCTAAACACGCTGAGGTGGGACAGTAAAACGATTCGAACGAAGGCTTGGCTGTGGCATGATGTCATGCTATGGAATACGTCAGCAGATTAGATTTGTGTAGTTATTATTCTCTCTACGGTGGTATGTGGAACTTATTTTACAGAGCCGGACACTATCCTTGTGTTCAACATCTTCTATGAAGTATTCGGAGGAGGAACCCGCCTTGCAATGCCGAAGACAAATTTGCGCGCCGGACTCATCGTCATTGAAGCTTGGTTCAGGGGGTACTGAGGGAGTCCTGGATTAGGGGGTGTTCGGATGCAGGACTATGACCTTTGGCCGGACTCCCGGACTATGAAGATACAAGATTGAAGACTTCGTCCCATGTTCGGATAGGACTTTACTTGGCGTGGAAGGCAAGCTTGGCGATACGATATGAAGATCTCCTCCAATTGTAACCGACTCTATGTAACCTTAGCCCTCTCCGATGTCTATATAAACCGGAGAGTTTTAGTCCGTAGGACGAACAACAATCATACCATAGGCTAGCTTCTAGGGTTTAGCCTCTCTGATCTCATGGTAGATCAACTCTTGTACTACCCATATCATCAATATTAATCAAGCAGGAGTAGGGTGTTACCTCCATCGATAGGGCCCGAACCTGGGTAAAAATATCGTGTACCTCGTCTCCTGTTACCATCCACCTAGACGCACAGTTCGGGACCCCCTACCCGAGATCCGCCGGTTTTGACAAGGCTATGAAACCAAGGCTATGACCACTATCGGTGTCAAAACCGGCGGATCTCGGGTAGGGGTCCCGAACTATGCGGCTAGGCGGATGGTAACAGGAGACAAGGGACACGATGTTTTTACCCAGGTTCGGGCCCTCTCGATGGAGGTAAAACCCTACTCCTTCTTGATTAATATTGATGATATGGGTAGTACAAGAGTTGATCTACCACGAGATCAGAGAGGCTAAACCATAGAAGCTAGCCTATGGTATGATTGTTGTTCGTCCTACGGACTAAAACTCTCCGGTTTATATAGACACCGGAGAGGGCTAGGGTTACACAGAGTCGGTTACAATGGGAGGAGATCTTCATATCGAATCGCCAAGCTTGCCTTCCACGCCAAGGAAAGTCCTATTAGGACACGGGACGAAGTCTTCAATCTTGTATCTTCATAGTCCGGGAGTCCGGCCAAAGGTCATACTCCGGCCGTCCGGACACCCCCTGATCCAGGACTCCCTCAGTAGCCCCTGAACCAGGCTTCAATGACGACGAGTCCGGCATGCAAATTGTCTTCGGCATTGCAAGGCGGGTTCTTCTCCAAATTCCATGTACCTGTCGGATAGTGTCCGGCTTCTAGTGCGTGCTGCTCTCCTCAGCTTATGTGCCCAATAATGACCATCTTCCACGTGTCAAACGAATGCGAAAAGCCAGGGGTTTTTTCATTTACCCCCCACCCCCCACCCGCCGCGTAAATGAGCCGCCCATAAAAGAGACGGGGATTTAGATCCAATTCACACCACCTTCCCTCCGCGAGTATTCATCAGAGCGCTTTCAACAGAGATCCATTCCACCATGGCCGGTCGAAGCAGCTCCTCCTCTCGCCTCTCCAGCCCTCGGCCCCGAGATTGGGAGCTATGTTCCGTCCCGCATAGCAAGCTAGTAGTGCTTCAATCCAAGGGGCTCCTCCCCCCAGCATATATGGTCCCAGTTTGAGCCGGGATTGCCACCTATAGCGGCGGAGAGCAGGCGGAGAGCATCCCCAATCCCTCTCAAGTAGAGCGGGTATGCCTAGTCCCTTATTTAATAAGAGGACTCGGATTTCTAATTCATTCGTTTCTCTGAGGGCTACTGGAGTTTTACGGCCTCCAGCCACACAAACCTCACGCCTGCCTCCGTACTGCATATTGCGGGCTTCGTGGCCCTCTGGGAGCTGTTTTTGGGCATCGAGGCCCATTTCATGCTGTGGAAGAGGTTGTTCTGCCTTGTGCCCGCTCTCAGGAGGGGTCAATTTATCAAGTGGGTGGAGCCGAACTATGGCGCATCGCCGGGACCGGATATTTATCCGGAACCCCAAAGAAGGCATCCGAGGACTGGCCTTCGGAATGGTTTTATATGGACGACATCCCCCTGCCGGACCCTGTACAGATCGGCCTCCCTGAGTTCAATAACGCTCCGTTGAAGAAACGCCTGAGGTGGCGCCCACGGAACCCTCAGAGGGAAACTGACAGGGACGTCCTTTACCTGATGAGCCGGATAAGGTTGTTGGCTCATTCCAGACTGACCATGATCGAGGTCATGGCCACATGCATTATGCGGGGGGTGCAGCCGCTTCAGTACAGAGGCCACCCTATGTGGGATTTCAACGGGGAGGACGACGCCACCCGGTGCGGTCGCAAGGGGTCGGATTCGGCTGCCACTCTAACGAAGATCTTATCCGCTTTGTACAAGGGAGAAGAAGAGGAATTCCTCTGTGTCAACCCAGGGGGCGGATTCTCCATGTACAGTCATCCAAGATGGGTGAGCAAACATTTTCACTTGCCTACCTATTTTCAAATTCCCATAATTGAGTACTTAGGCTAGCAATTTTAACGCAGGAGCTGCGCCAGACTGCGAAGGAGGTAAACAGCCCTCCTCCACAACCCAAGGACCCAGAACGGTCCCTCGATCCGGACTCCCAAGAGGACCCGGACTTATGTCTGGAGCTAATTGATGGGGTGTTTCATCAATCGAGTAAGGACAATATCTTAGTGGCCATTACGGTCGACTATCCCGGACTACTTCTGGCCTCAAAGGTAATCGAGACTGAAGTCCTAGAACTTTCAAGAGGATCCATCCATGCCTTATTTTGATTTCCGTAAACCAATAGTGTTTCGTTTTGCAGGGGAAATCCTTGAGGCGGAGGGTCGAGCCCCTGGTGGGTAGCCAACAAGGGCCATTGAAGCCAGGCGGGCTAAAAAGAAGTGCGGACCAGATCGAAATTCCGGCGCAACAGTACGGCATGCAATTTTAACGCCTAGGGTTTATGCCCTCAAGTCACACTAATGTTGATGCTCTCCTCAGGAAGAACAGCGCCCGCCGGACTATATCCACCGGTCAGGCTTCAAGGCCGGGTCCGGAAGCGGAGGCGAACATGGGGCGCGCACCGGACGTTCCTCCGACAGAGGACGCGGACGGGCTATCTGCCACCAATTCAGAGGTGGAGAGCGCCATGAACCAAAGGCGTCGCCAGACAGTTCTTCGTGACGCATGTTTTTCCCAAGAGGCATTGGACGCCTTTAATACGGGAGATGCGTACCTCCGTGCCGCTCAAAATGGTCTAGCCAGAGCCACAGAGCAGTATGTGAAAGACATACGGGTGAGTAAATCTCATGGTTATATATGTCAGTAGCCCCCGAGACCTGAAATAGTTAAGATAACTGATTTAAGGATCATACGTTATGCAGGATCTTACAAAAAAGAATACGCAACTGTCCCAGGAGCTGGAAGGGTGCAAGGCCCAACTTGAGGCCGCACTGGCCACTTCAGAGAATGCCAAGGGGACCCCTCGGGTAATATATGCTTCAAAAGATAATTCTATTGTGAAGTGCGGCATGTGTGCAATTCTGACAATAACAGTGCAGATGGGGCCGGAGTGAATCCGGACAAGCAACAACTCCTACGCCAGTTAAAGGCCGGCGAGAGCGTGCTGACGAGGGTGAGGTAAGAGAAGAACAAGCTTCAAGACGCCAATACCCAGCTGGGCGAAGAACTAAAGGATGTTCGTGCTCAGTTGTCTGATTCCGTAAAGGAGAATCGGCGACTTCAACGCGGCATTTTAGTAAGTGCTTGAACGAATCTTCGAAAAAAGAGTTCGGTGAGGAAGTCGATTGACAGAGCTATGTCTGTAGATATACTGACAGGTCGTCCTGCGGAGGAAATTCCCGGTTCAGCAGGTGACCTTCTTCCCGAGCTGTTGCAACTGCACGAACGAGTTCGGCAGGCGATGCAAGGCATCGTCCAGGCTATGTGGCCATCCCTCTCCATGCCCGAAGGCCTTGGAGAGCTTGCAGAGAAGCTGAAGGGAGTGCGGCAGCGCTTCCGGTTATGGAAGATATTAGCGTGCCATCAAGGTGCCAGAGAGGCCTGGCCCATGGTGAAGACTCGGTACATGAAGGCTGACCCAAACCACATGGCCGAGGTCGGCCCTGTGGGGCCCGACGGGAAGGAGATCCCTGTCAATTTAGTGTATGGCCAGGTAGAGCTGGCTGCATGGTATTCCCAACAGGACTGTAAATTAGACAGCCTGTTGGATGGTATTGAAGAAGAATGTACCTAGTCAAATTGGCTATGTAATTTAAAATGACATGTAAAATGCCTTCTAGCCGAATTGTAGATTGTTTGTCATTGCGGACCTTTTCGCTTCAACCTCTGGACCCGATAGTCCGGAGTGTGTCCGAATACCCTCTCGGTTATGTAAGAACCGGGGCATGCATGGAGACCAGGCGTAGGGGTCATAAGTGCTTTAGCAGACAAGTGCCCGACTAGTTATGTTATATTACATGGTTAGTAAGAAACATCTTCCAGGGAGAATAGTTCCGTTAGGGGTTCCTTTCCCTGGGAGGCATGCCCTAAAGTGCATGTCCGGACTGCGAAAAGAAAGCAAAAAAGCATTTGGGGGCAGATAAATAAACAAGTGAAAAATCATATTTTAGTTCACCGACCGAATATTCCCTTAAGAACACTAGCTTTCGGCTTCACCCAGTCTGAGGTACACATCCGGCTGACCCGGCAGTAACAATCGCAGAGGTGCTCCCTTTACCACCTAGCCGAACAAACGGGAACGTAGGGGTAAGCACAGGAGCCAGGCAACCCAGCTTGGCCAAAACTTAAGTCATATCGATGCATATAATGGTGTATAAAAGGTTCATGCGGAAGTGTCACACATCTTTTGGGCATAAGGCCTGTTTATATAAACTTCTGATAAAGAAGCCCCCAGGTATGATGAGCAGCGCGGGTGGCACGTCAAGTATGTGCGAACAACGCGCAGGCAAGCCCCTAAAGGCTTGGGAGAAAAAAGGGAGGGAGAAGGATAGAAATACCAGGCAGCTAATTTGAAATAAATAAAAGAAAGGGACAGAGGAAGGAGACGAACACAGAGTCCGGCGCTAGGCGTAGAATCTTCGTAGGCGTGCTGCGTTCCATGGGTTCGGCTCGAGTCGGTTGTCCGATGCGTTTTGTAGACGGTACGCTCCACCAGTCAAGACTTGGTCGATTATGAAGGGACCCTCCCATTTGGGCTTTAGTTTGTCCTTTTTCTTGTCCGGCAGGCATAGAACTAGTTCGCCAACGTTATAAGTTTTGGCCCGTACTTCTCTGCTTTGATATCTTCGAGCCTGCTATTGATAGAATGCGGAACGGGCTTTTGCCACATCGCGCTCCTCCTCCAATGCGTCTAAGTTGTCCTGCCGATCGAGCTCGGCTTCTCTTTCTTCGTACATGCGCACGCGAGGTGAGTCATGAATTATGTCGCGGGGCAGGACTGCCTCTGCGCCGTATACCATAAAAAATGGTGTTAATCCGGTAGTGCGATTCGGCGTGGTCCGCAGCCCCCAGAGTACGGAGTCAAGCTCCTCTACCCAGTGCGTGTTAGATTCCTTGAGGGATTGCACTAGTCTGGGTTTGATGCCGCTCATGATGAGATCGTTGGCTCGCTCGACTTGACCGTTAGTTTGTGGGTGATAGACTGAAGCGTAGTCGAGCTTAATGCCCATGTTTTTGCACCAGAGTTTAACTTCGTCGGCCGTGAAGTTTGTGCCATTGTCAGTGATGATGTTGTGGGGGACGCCGTAACGGTGTACAACCCCAGATATGAAGTCTATCACCGGTCCGGATTCGGCCATCTTTACAGGCTTGGCCTTTATCCAATTGGTGAATTTGTCCACCATGACCAGTAGATATTTTTGCTTGTGGGTTCCTTCTTTAAGGGGTCAAACCATGTCAAGCCCCCAGACCGCAAAAGGCCAGGTGATGGGTATGGTTTGTAGGGCGGTATGTGGCTTTGATTAGCGAATAATTGGCAACCGACGCATCGCTGGACTAAGTCCTGAGCATCTGCCCGGGCCATCGGCCAATAAAATTCGGTATGGAAGGCCTGGCTTACGAGGGCTCGGGCTGCGGCGTGGTGCCCGCCGAGTCCGGCGTGAATTTTCGCCACAAGGTTCCGCCCTTCCTCTTCGGAGATACACCTTTGAAGGACTCCGGTGGTGCTTTTCTTATAAAGCTCTCCTTCGTGGACTTTATAGGTTTTAGATTGTTGCACTATGCAGCGTGCCTCATTTTGGTTCTCGGGGAGTTCCTGCCTAGTTAAGTAGGATAAGAATGGTTCTGTCCATGGGGCAATTACTGCCATTATTACGTGGGCTGAGGGTGCGACTTCATTGACAGAGTCTTCCGTTGTGTCAGGGTGTTCGGGGTCGGGTGATGCGGCCTGGTCCGGATTGTTAATTCTGGATTCCCCTTCCCAGTGTACGGATGGCTTGAATAGCCTTTCCAGGAAAATGTTGGGGGGATTGCATTGCGCTTTGCGCCGATGCATGCCAGGACGTCTGCTGCCTGATTATTTTCCCGGGCTATATGGTGGAATTCCAGCCCTTCGAACCGAGCTGACATATTTAGGACAGTGTTGCAGTAAGCTGCCATTTTCGGATCTTTGGCATCAAAGTCTCCGTTTATTTGGGATATCGCGAGGTTCGAATCCCCACGCACCTCTAGGCGTTGAATGCCCATGGAGAATGCCATCCGGAGGCCATGTAGAAGGGCCTCGTATTCGGCTGCATTGTTGGAGTCCGTATACATTATCTGGAGTACATATTAGATTGTATCTCCTGTTGGGGACGTCAGGACGACGCTAGCCCCCAGACCCACCAGCATTTTGGAGCCGTCAAAGTACATGGTCCAGTTGGAGTATGTGTCGTACTCTTTAGGGAGTTCGGCTTCAGTCCATTCAGCGACAAAGTCGGCCAAGGCTTGCGACTTGATGGCTCGCCGTGGCTTATATGTTATGTCGAACGGGAGGAGCTCAATGGCCCATTTGGCAATCCGGCATGTTGCATCGTGGTTGTTTATGATATTGTTAAGAGGTACTTCGGAGGCTACTGTTATCGAACACTCTTGAAAGTAGTGTCGTAGCTTCCGGGATGCCATGAACACTGCGTATGCTATTTTTTGGTAATGCGGGTACCGGGACTTGCATGGAGTGAGGACAGTGGACACGTAGTACACCGGTTTCTGGACAGGGAATTTGTGTCCGTCCATTTCTCGTTCGACGACGAGGACTGCGCTTACAACTTGGTGAGTTGTCGCGATGTATAACAACATTGGTTTGCCGATGTTCGGCGTGGCCAGGACAGGGTTTGTTTCCAGTATGCCTTTTATTTCTTCGAGTCCGGCCGTGGCGGCATCCGTCCACTCAAAGTGTTCGGTGCGCCGGAGGAGGCGGTAAAGGGGTAATGCCTTTTCCCCCAAGCGGGAGATGAAGCGGCTTAGAGCCGCCATGCATCCAGTCAATTTTTGTATTTGCTTGAGATCTTTTGGAATATCCAATTGAGATAGAGCTCGGATCTTGGCTGGGTTTGCTTCAATTCCTCTACCGGATACGATGAAGCCCAAGAGCTTTCCGGCTGGTAAGCCGAAAACGCATTTTTCTGGGTTAAGCCTAATGTCATATGTTCGGAGGTTATCCAACGTGAGCCTCAAGTCGTCTATTAGAGTTTCGATGTGTTTGTTTTTGACGACCACGTCATCCACGTACGCTTCAACCGTTTTGCCGATCTAGTTCGCCAGACATGTCTGAATCATGCGCTGATATGTTGCACCGGCGTTTTTGAGCCCGAAGGGCATTGTGTTGAAGCAGAATGGGCCGTATGGGGTGATGAATGTCGTTGCGGCTTGGTCGGACTCTGCCATCTTGATTTGGTGGTAGCCAGAGTATGCATCGAGGAAACACTATGAATCGTGTCCTGCAGTGGCGTTGATGATTTGATCAATGCGGGGGAAGGGGAAGGGATCCTTTGGGCAGGCCTTATTTAGGTCTTTGAAATCGACGCATAGGCGCCAGGATTTGTCCTTCTTTGGTACCATCACTAGGTTTGCTAGCCAGTCCAGATGTTTTATATCTCTGATGAATCTGGCTTCCAGTAGTTTGGCTAGCTCCTCTCCCATGGCTTGTCTCTTAGGTTCGGAGAAACGCCAAAGAGTCTGCTTAACGGGCTTGAATCCTTTTAGGATGTTCAGGCTGTGCTCGGCCAGCCTGCGTGGTATTCCTGGCATGTCTGAAGGGTCCCAGGCAAAAATGTCCCAATTTTATCATAGGAATTCTCCGAGTGCGGCGTCTACATCAGGGTTTAGTTGTGCCCCGATGGAGGCCGTTTTTGTAGTGTCCGTTGGATGGACTTGGAACTTGACTATTTCGTCTGCCGGCTTGAAGGAGGTGGACTTGGATCTTTTGTCGAGTATCACACCATCCCTGTCCATCATGGAGTGCAACACAGTTAGTTCCTCGGCCGCCAGGGCTTCGGATAATGCCTCGAGGGCCAGTGCGGCTGTCTTGTTTTCGGTGCGGAGCGCTGTGTCCGGATCACTAGCAAGAGTGATGATTCCGTTGGGTCCAGGCATTTTGAGCTTCATGTACCCGTAATGGGGTATAGCTTGAAAAATTGTGAATGCTTCTCGCCCTAACAGACCATGGTATCCACTGCTGAATGGGGCCACTTGAAATGTGACCTCCTCGGATCTGTAATTATCCAGCGTGCCGAACACCACATCCAGTGTGATTTTCCCTGAACAGCACGCTTCCCGGCTGGGGATTATTCATCTAAAGGTTGTGTTGCTTCGCTCAATGCGGCTCTAGTCTATTTCCATTTTTTGCAGGGTTTCCTCATAGATGAGGTTCAGTCCGCTGCCACCGTCCATGAGTACCTTTGTAAGCCGGAGGCCGTCCACTATCAGACTGAGGACCAGTGCGGCTGGTGCTCGGGCTGTCCGGAATTTAGGTTCGTCACTGGCATTAAAGGTAATAGCCGTGTCAGTCCATGGGTTTATTGTCGCTACTTGGTAGACTTCGGTAAGGCTGCGGAGCATTCGTTTCCTCACATTGTTTGATGCGGAAGTCTCGAAGACTGTTGACACCGTTCTGGCATTTCTGGGGTGGTGCTCTGCGGATTCTGGAGTTAGAAGCTCCCCGCCACTTCTGGCCACCTGCCGGAGTATCCAACATGCTCTAAGGCTATGAGTTGGTGTGACTTCCTCTGTACTATGAATTTTACAGGGTCCATTGAGACATCCCTCTAGTACGGTTCCATACCCTATAGAGGGTTTTTGTTTTTTGCTGTTTGGCCCAGGTGCCTGGCGATAATGCGCCCATTTGTTTCGGACTGGGATTGTATTCACGGTCGGATTGCCCTAGAATTTTGTTTCAGTTTTTCGAACACTTTCTGTCGCACAGTACTTTCGTACTATGGATGTCAAGTCGGCGAAGCATGTAATTTCGCGGCGACTTATGGCGTTGAGGATTCCGATGTATGTGCAGTTGTTACAGAAGAATGAAATTGCATCCCTCTCGTGGCAGTCCTTTATCCTGTTCCTAACCAGGAGGAATCTGGCCCAGTAATGGTGTACTGTTTCCCCGGGCTCTTGCCGAATTTGGGATAGATCCCTTATATTTGGGTGGGCGGGTGGATTTAAATCCGGAACCTCACCCGATCTAAGACTCAGGGGCCAAGAAATTTCTGAACTCGGAAGCTTATTTTCTTGGACGTTATTCAATGAATCAGGCCTGCTGCCTGACTTTAGGTTCAGGGCTTGGGCGACATCCTCCCCTCCGCGGATATCCGGCTTGGAGGGATCAGGAATCCAGACACGTCTGGTCCTTAGGATGGGCGAAGATTCGCCGCATTGTTCCTCCACCACTTCAACATGGTGGGTGACCTGGGGAGAGTCAATCTCTCTCTCATCGGGTTTAAGCCCAATCTAGCCGTAATTTGTAGCGACTCCCAGGGCGGCGATGTGATCCACGAGCTCGTTTAGGGAAGAGAGCTCCATCGGATCTAACTGCTCGGCAAGTTCCGAGCTGATGTGGAGATTGCTTTCGATGACCCGAGAGGTCATCGTCGGCGCGGCGGTCGAACAGGCGGTCATCAAAAAACTGCCTAGCCGGAGAGTTTGGCCGACAGCCAAAGCTCCTTTAGCAACAGCGCCGTCTTTAAAGACGGGGTGCGGCATCCTTCCTAACGGTGATGACACAGAGGAACTCTCAATGAAAGCACCAATGTCGGTGTCAAAACCGGCGGTGTCACATCCCTAATTCTGGTCTGACCTAGGCTAGCTTCATGTGTGCATCATGTTTAAATTCAAATGAAACTTGAATTGAGGAATTTTCAAAAGCCTTAGAAAACCTCTAAAAATGACCAACATTTAAATATTCTCAAATGAGTCCAAGAAAATGTTCCCGTTATTCTATAGAAATATTGGTAAGAGGTAAAATTCAAACCAATATTTTTGGAGTCACAGAAATATTTATTTTGGCCATTTGAATTAATCAAATAACTACTTGCTTTGGATTTATATTTAATATATATTAAATATGACTCCAATAATTCTGGAAGTTTGTGAGTGGCTTTGTATATATTTTAGCAAGCCATATAATAACCTATAGAATTCAATAAAATGATTTAGTTGCTAAACTAAATCAAAACAGAGGAAGAAAAATAGATAACAGAAACGAATAAAAGAGAGAGAATCTTACCTAGCCTCACCTGTGCAGCCCACCAACCGGCCTAGCACTATAGCAGACCGGCCCAGCCCACTACCGCCACCTCCCTTGTCGTCTTCCTCCTTTGCCAGGAGGACGGGCGCATGCCCGACGCGCGCGCACCGCCGTGCGCCACCTCCTGCTTGCTGCCAACCGCCTGGAGCTGGCTAAGGACGCCATGCAACCCCTCTGGCCCTCTCTCACTCTCCCTGGACCTTTCCCCCTCCTCTGCTCTCTCTCTCTCACAGCCCGAGTAGAGCTCATCGCCACCGCTCGCCGTTGCCGCACCCAGAGCCTCCCCCTCGACTCCTCGGTCTGCCGAGTAGCTCGGCTAGCTCGTCCTCGACCTCCTCACCAAGCCAAGCGACGCCGGACGCACCCGAACGCCCTCACCGCCGTCTTCTTCAACCTCGGGCCACCGAGATCGCCGGCTACCGTGCGCCTGCTCTGTTGCTTCCCCGAGCTCCCCGAGACCACCGTTGCACTCCCCATGAGCATCTCCTTCGATCCCCTCCTCCCCCTTGCTCGTTTGTGCCGTGTAGTCACCGCCCTCTTCGAGCCCGAGAGCACTCCGCCTCTGGCCATGTCGCCGCCGCGGCCACAGCTACTGCCACATGCGTCCAAGCACATCACCGCTTTCATCTTGCTCCCAGGAGCCGAGCGCACCCATCCGCTAGCCCTGCCGTGCCCCCTAACACCGAACCCGAGCTCGCCGTACTCCGGTCGCCGCCGCGAGCTTGTCTCCGGCGAGCTCACTCCACCCTAGCTCCTCCCGTTTGCTCTATCAGCTGCGCGCGAGACCCAGCTACTTGTAGGACCAAACCGCGGTCGATTTGGTCGACCGTGGGCAAAATCCAAGCACCTCCGCCGTCTCTGGCGTCGGCGGCGACGAGCCGTGGACCAAGTCCGGCGAGGTTAACTCATTTGACCTGGGGTTTGACCCCCCCAGGGTCACTGACGCATGGGCCATGCCCCTATTTAGTTTAGGTGTGAGTTTAATTAGCACTAATTAACTTAGTTAATTAGTTGACTCACTGACAAGTGGGCCCAGGCTCTAATTAACCTAGGTTAGTGCTAACCTAACGCTAACTAACTCTGTTAGTTAGTTATTACACTGGCATGTGGGTCCCAGCCGTCAGGTTTGACCTGGGTTGGCGCCTTTGACCTGCTGACATCACCCTGACGCAATGCTGACGCATTAATTCAATTACTGGAATTATTCTTATTCAGGAAATTCAGAAAATAATGCAAACTTCTAAAAATCATATAAAAACAACCGTAGCTCCAAATCAAATAAATTATATATGAAAAATGATCAGAAAAATCCAATCTATCCATCTGCACTGGTTTCATGCATGTTAGAACACACTAACCTTGCTGTTTAGGTGAAACAAGTTAATGCACTATTATGACCTCTTAAAATGGGTTTGCATTTGAATCTTTGGTTCAAATGGACTCATCTCAATCTGTTCTAGCTTACATTGGCCAAAACACATTTTTATTGCCATGTTATAGCATGCATCATATTGTGCATTGCATTGATCATGTTTCTTCTCTGTTTGTCGGTGTTGTTCCCCCTCGGTAGACGTTGTATCGACGTTGTGATCGTTGACACTTATGAAGACTCAATGCTATCTTCAGAAGTGCCAGGCAAGCAAAACCCCCTTGTTCATTCTGATACAATCCCACTCTCTTGCTCCTGCTCTCTCTTACTGCATTAGGACAACAACGATTCATATGTTACTTGATGCGGTAGCTGAACCCCTTTATCCTCTGCATGACCTGTCATTGCCACAGTAAATAGATGAAACCCACTAGCATGAGTAGGAGTTGTTTGAGCCCTGTTGTGCCTACTCATTCATGCTTGTTTGTCATGCCTGCTACTGCTTAGAGTTGAGTCAGGTCTGATTCATCGGGGATGAATCAGAGGTGTGTGAACATGTCCTACTGTGCGTAAGCTAAGTGTGTGAACACGATTTGGTAAAGGTAGCGGTGAGAGGCCATGTAGGAGTACATGGTGGGTTGTCTCATTGAAGCCATCCTCAGGAACTGAGTTCTGTGTTTATGATCCATGAAACAGCTACTACCATGCATTGGGCCCTGAAATATGACCCCGCTCGACTTCTTAATCACCCTTGTCCTCTGTCCAGGAGTTGCAAGTAGTTTCTGGTGTTTGTAGTATGCTGGAGGCCGTCCATAGCGCTGACCGGAGGGGTGGGCTGTGATGTGGTAGGCACGTGGCCGGGTATACCGGGCGCCCAATTTGGTGTCTCGGAACCCTGTACACACCGTTCGGGGCCGTATGTGGAAACCTCAGCCGGACTCCCTGTGGATGGAACCTGCATAGGCGATAAACCTGGACTAGAGACTTGAGTGTTTAGGTAGGTCGTGGTCTACACCCACGTTGGCTTTCGCTTGAAGTCTGCCGAGCACATGTCGTGTGCAGACGCTAAGTGGTGGAAACATGTATGAAGAAGTACACCCCTGTAGGGTTAACATCATCTATTCGAATAGCCGTGTCCGCGGTAAAGGACTTCTGGGTTGCCTATAACAGTTCATAGACAAGTGAAAGTGGATACTTTAAAATGCGCAAGATAAGCGTGAGTGCTATGGATGGCGTTCTCGTAGGGAGACAAGAGCGGATCCATAGTGGTGTATTGATATGGTCAATATGTGGACTCGTCTGCGCCACCTCGAAAGAGTTACATTGCAGTCGTAGTTCAGGATAGCCACCGAGTCAAAGCTGGCTTGCTGCAGTTAAACCCCACCATCCCCTTTGATGATAATGATGCATATGTAGATAGTTCTGATGTAAGTCTTGCTGGGTACATTGGTACTCACGTTTGCTTATTTACGTTTTTGCAGAGAGACTTCAGTCTCACTAGTAGATCCGCGTGGACTTCGATGTTTAGCTTGTTACCTCAGCTACGATCTTGTGCCCTCGGCAGGATCTTGTAGATAGTCAGGCTTCTCAGCCTTTTTCATTTGTAGATGTTTGTACTCAGACATGTTAAGCTTCCGCTTGTGCTTTGACTTGTATGCTCTGAATGTTGAGTCATGAGACCCATGTTTGTAATATCTCGCACCTCGAAGCCTAATGAATAAATACTTGAGTTGTAGAGTCATGTTGTGATGCCATGTTGTATTGCACATATCGAGCATATTGTGTGTATGTGATTCAAAAGCTTGGTATGTGTGGGATCTCACTATCTAGTTGTTTATCCATGGTAGCCTCTCTTACCGGGAAATGTCTCCTGGTGCTTCCACTGAGCCTTGGTAGCTTGCTATTGCTCCGGAACACTTAGGCTGGCCGGCATGTGTCCTTCTTCGTTCCTGTGTCTGTCCCTTCGGGGAAATGTCACATGGTGTCTACCGGAGTCCTGTTAGCCCGCTACAGCCCGGTACACCGGAGTCCTGCTAGCCCAGTGCTACAGCCTGGATTCACTCGCTTATGACCGATAGTTCGATGTTGGGTCATGGATGTCTGTCCCTGTAAGTTTGTGCCACTTTGGGTTTACGACTAGCCATGTCAGCCCGGGCTCCTTATCATATGGATGCTAGCGACACTATCATATGTGTGTGCCAAAAGGCGCAAACGGTCCCGGGCAAAGGTAAGGCGACACCCGTGGGAATACCGTGCATGAGGCCGCAAAGTGATATGAGGTGTTACATGCTAGGTCGATGTGGCATTGAGTCGGGGTCCTGACAGCTTTGGTATAAGAGCCTGACTGCCTGTAGGATTACCAAGCCAAACTGGTCAAAGTTGAGTCTAGAAATTCTTTAGTTATGTAAGGGAATTGATTATGGGAAGGAACGTAAGGCTCTTTTTACTCCTTTTACCTCATGGCCATTTGGATGCCGGAGATGCGATCCCGAGGCCCTCCGCCGTGGGGTTTGCCCCTTTGGACACCGGTGGGGTTTCCCCCTTTGACCTCGTCGGCCCGTCAGGTGGGCCCCGTGGGTCACGTGATTAGCTTAAGGCTAATCACCGTTAAACTAACCCCCCCTGTTTAACCCGTGTCACTGACGTGTGGACCCCACACGTCAGGTTTGACCAGTCAGCGTTGTTGACTTGCTGACGCAAGCATGATGCAGTGCTGATGCAATTATTTATTTTCTGGATTTAAATTTAATCAGGAAATTCCAAAAAAATAGCAAAACTTCAAAAAATCATAGAAATTCAACGGTAACTCAGATTGAAATAATTTATATATGAAAAATTATCAGAAAAATGCAATCTATCCATCTGTACTAGTTTCATGCATGACAAACCAACTTATACCTACTGTATAAGTGAAACACTAAAATGGCTTATATAAAGAGCTTATTTTGGAGATGCATTTGAATCTTTGGTTCAAATGGATTTCACCCAAATAAAAGCTAGTTGCATTAGCTTAATCAGCATCACATCTACATGCCATGTTCATGCATCATATTGTTGCATATGCTTGTGTTTTGATTGCCGACACCGTTCCTTCTCGATAGGTCCTGCTCCGGAGACCGTTCCAGAGTACTTGTCTGAGGAGCGGTGCCTTCCTTGTTGATTTACCAGGCAAGCAAACCCCCTTGTTCATTCCAATACAATCCTACTCTCTCGCTCCTGCTCTCGTTTATTGCATTAGGACAACAACGATTCATCTGCTACTTTGTGCTATGCTAGTTGAACCCATTCCTCTACATGACCTGTCATTGCCATAGTAAATAGATGAAACCCACTAGCATGTGTAGGAGTTGATTGAGCCATGTTGTGTTCTTACCATGCTATGCCTGCTATTGCTTAGAGTTGTGTCAGGTCTGATTCATTGGGAATGAATTGGAGTGTTATGATACGTTCTGGTGCTGAGAGTTAAGTGTGTGAACACGATTTGGTAAAGCTAGCGGTGAGAGGCCATGTAGGAGTACATGGTGGGTTGTCTCACTGGAACCGTCCTTAAGTACTGAGTTCTATGTATGTTGTCCAATGAGTCGATACTACCACACATTGGGTTCCGGTAACTCGGCCCCTCTCGACTTATTAACCAACTTGGTCTCTATCCAGGAGTCGCAACTAGTTTCTGGTGTTTTTAGGTAGTGTTAGTAGTCTACCAAGTTGTCACATCCCTAATTCTGGTCTGACCTATGCTAGCTTCCAAGTGAGCATCATGTTTAAATTCAAATGAAACTTGAATTGAGGAATTTTCAAAAGCCTCAGAAAACCTCTAAAAATAACCAACATTTAAATCTTCTCAAATGAGTCTAGGAAAATGTTCCTGATATTCTATAGAAATATTGGTAAGAGGTAAAATTCAAACCAATATTTTTGGAGTCACAGAAATATTTATTTTGGCCATTTGAATTAATCCAATAACTATTTGCTTTGGATTTATATTTAATATATATTAAATATGACTCCAATAATTCTGGAAGTTTGTGAGTGGCTTGGTATATATTCTAGCAAGCCATATAATAACCTACAGAATTTATTAAAATGATTTAGTTGCTAAACTAAATCAAAACAGAGGAAGAAAAATAGAAAACAAAAACAAATTAAAACCCTCTTACCTGGCCAAATCCATGCCCCAGCCCACCTGGCGGCCCAGCACTGTGCTGGCCCATGCCAGCCAGCTGCTTCGTTTCCGCCAGGCAGGCAGGGAGGTGACGCCGACGAGTGCGAGCTCACCACAGCGCCACCTGCTTGCCGCCCGCGCCCCTGGACGTCTGGACGACCTCCACGTCATCGCCCCGACCCCCTGGACCCCTCCATTCGCCCCCAACTCCTCTCCCTCGCCCGTTCCCCGTGATGGCCGAAACCTCCATGGACGCGCCGCCGTAACCCCGCGCCCACAGCCACTCCCTTGCTCCATCTCTACCTCCTCGAGCTCCGTATCATCTCCAGCTTCATCCTCGACGAGCCAAGCCTCGCCGGACGCCCTGCAGCGCCGCCCCCGATGCCTTCTTCTTCCTCGGGTCGCCGAGATCGCCTCCGCCGCCCCGCTCGCTCTGGCCCCTCCCCGAGCTCACCGACTCGCTCGTCGTGTTCTACGTGAGCTTCTGATCACCCTCCCCCTTTCCGTTTTCTCTCTTGCACGCCGTAGCCGCCACGCCCCTCTTGCCCGACTACGCTGCCGCCTGCACTCGCCGCTGACACGACTCCGGCGACCATTTGGTCCGGGCGTCGTGTCCAACATGCTCGCCGCCTCGCGTAGCTGCTGTAGGTGCCATGGACATGATGCCACGGCCACTGCAGCCCCGTAGCCACAAACACCCGAACGTCGGCGCCGCCCCGAGCTTGTTTCCGGCGAGCTCCAGCCGTCCCCGCTGCTGTCACATGCCTCCCTGGATGCGGGCGAGCCCCAGCTCCCCGCGCGTGCTCTCGGCCGCCCGTTTGGTCGTCGGAGACGCAAACCCGAGCCCCTCCACCACGTCTGGCCTCGTCGGCGTCATGTCGCCGGTGGGTTTGACCCCCCTGACCGTTGACTAGGTGGGCCTAGTTTGACCCCCTGGGTCACTGACGTGTGGCCCACCCCTGTTAATTATTAGTTAGGTTAGTTTAGCACTAATTAATCTAGATTACTGTTTAACCTAACACTAACTAACTCTATTTAGTTAGTTAACTAACCACTGACACTTGGGTCCCACAGGTCAGGTTTGACCTGGTCGACCCAGTTGACCGCTGACGTCACCCTGACGTAGTGCTGATGCATTAATTCAATTACTGGAGTTTTTCTTATACAGTAAATTCCAGAAAATGTTTAAAACTTGTAAAAATCATAGAAATTCAACAGTAACTCCAAATGAGATAAATTATATATGAAAAATGATCAAAAAAATCCAATCTATCCATCTGTACCATTTTCATGCATGTTAGAACAACTTATGACTACTGTTTAGGACAATTCAACTAAATGACATTTAAATAACTACATGTGGAGTTTGAATTTGAATCTTGGATTCAAACCAACTTCATTTAATATGGTTTTAGTTGCATTTGCACAAACCACAGCATATTGCCATGTCACATTCATGCATCATATTGTTGCATTGCATTGATTGTGTTTCTTCTTTGTTGTCGGTGCTTGTCCCCTCTCAGTAGACGTGTACCGACGATGAGTTCGATGACACCGATGAAGAACTATATTATCTTCAGAAGTGTCAGGCAAGCAAAACCCCCTTGTTCATTCCAATACAATCCCACTCTCTTGCTCCTGCTCTCTTTTACTGCATTAGGACAACAATGATTCAACTGTTACATGCTGTGGTAGTTGAACCCCTTTCCTCTGCATGACCTGTCATTGCCACAGTAAATAGATGAAACCCACTAGCATGAGTAGGAGTTGTTTGAGCCCTGATGTGCCTACTCATTCATGTTTGTTTGTCATGCCTGCTATTGCTTAGAGTTGTGTGTCAGGTTTGATTCATCAGGGATGAATTGGAATGTGGTGAACATGTCATACTGTTGAGAGCTAAGTGTGTGAACACGATTTGGTAAAGGTAGCGGTGAGAGGCCATGTAGGAGTACATGGTGGGTTGTCTCATTGCAGCCGTCCTCAGGAACTGAGTTCTGTGTTTGTGCTCCATGAACAGCTACTACCACACATTGGGATCCTTAATTGACTCTCTCGACTTATTAATCAACTCGATCTCTCTCTAGGAGTTGCAACTAGTTTCTGGTGTTTGTAGGTAGTGTTAGTAGTCTACCAATTGGCACCCGGTATAGGTGGGCTTGGGACAGACTAGGCATAGTGGCCCGGTGTACCAAGTGTGTAACGCCCCGGATCCGATGCGCTAGGTGTCCTTCAGTTATTCGCCGTCATTGCCATGTCATCTGCTTGCGTGTTGCATTTTATCATGTCATCATGTGCATTTCATTTTGCATACGTGTTCATCTCATGCATCCGAGCCTTTTCCCCGTTGTCCGTTTTGCAATCCGGCGCTCCTATGTCCTCTGGCGTCCCCCTTTTTGTCTCTCGTTGTGAGCGGGTGTTAAACTTTCTAGGAATGGACCGAGTCTTGCCAAGCGGCCTTGGTATACGACCGATAGACCGCTTGTCAAGTTTCATGCCATTCGGAGGTCGTTTGGTACTCCAACGGTTAACCGGGTAACCGTAAAAGCCTCTTTCGTCTTGCAGCCCAACACCCTTCCAAAGTGGCCCAAAACCCATCTAACTCCCCTCCATTCTCTCGGTCGTTCGATCACGATCGTGTGGGCGAAAATCGCTCCTCATTTGGACTCTCCTAGCTCCCTCCACCTATAAAAACGTCCTCCCCGTCCATTTTCGCAGATCAAGCCCTAGTTTTCCCCTCCGCGCCGCGCCAAACATGTCCGTCCCCGGCCGGACATGTCCGCTTTGCCGCCCCGTCCAACCCCAGCTTGCCACGTGGCCTCCCACCGCCGTCCACCGCGCCGGCCCGCCCAGGCCCGGGCCAGGCCCGCCCCGACCGCGACCGGGCCCGAGGCGTTCGCCTCGCCCGCGCCGCCGCCCGTGCCGCGCCGCCGCGCCGGGACCCCGCAGCCGCGCCCCTCCGGCCGGCACCCGAGCCCTGCCGCGCTCCTCCGCCTCTCCGCCGCCGTCGGCCGCGGCCCCACGCCGCCCCGGCGCTCGCCTCCATGCTGCCGCACCCCTTCCCGCCGCCAGGGGCCGCCGCCTCCGCCCTGCCAGCGCCCCCAGCGCCGCCGCCTCGGAACTGGCCGGAGTGGCCCAGATCCGGCCGATGCCTCTCCCGCGCCTCGCCGCCTTCGGCCCGATCTGCCGTGGCCCCGTCCTCCGCCGCTGTTGCTCCGTCGTCCCGCCACTGGCAGCCGCGCCGGCGAGCGCCGCTGTCGGGTCGCTGCCGCCTCGTCCCCGCCATCTCCGGCGAGAACTCCGGCGGATCTGGATCGGGACCAGATCCACCGGGATCTCATCCAAACGCCGCGCCTCGTCCCGGATCTCCTCGTCCCGCACGCCTCCGTCCCGGGTTGACTTTACCCGGAGGTGAAATTCCACTAAGTACCCAGATCTGCAGTAATAATCATGCCATGTTCATCGCATTGTATCTCTGCATCTGTAGCTCCGTTTCGTGTGTGTAATATGTCAAATTGTTCGTCTCCACGAGTACTTCATTTCACTACATTGCATCATATTCATTTGAGGTCATCTAGATGCCTGAATCATCATTGTAAGGGTGCTTCATGATGTTTTCTGCTGTCTGTTAACAGAACGAGCTCTTCTGTCATTTTTGCCATGATTGATGTGTGCATCCTATGAGGTTGATGTCTACATGTGTTTTGAACTATGTCATGTCTTCTTTAAAGAGGTGCTTACCATGTATTTTTGTGATCAATGTGGTGACTAGCACAAGCATGCAAACTAGGCTTCGTGATGTTGCTGATTTTAGTCCCTGTTCTGCTGTTATTTTGATGTCATGTAAACTTGATGCTACAGAGTGATCCATGCATATTTTGAGATACTTCAGTAAGGGTGTTTTGAACATATGGTTATACTCTATCCATCCCTGCCCTTGGTTGAAATTATGGAGTAGTCTAGCATGTAATTTTCGTCCTCTACTTTTGCTTCAAAATGTTTCCTGGCAGATTGTTTACATGTTATTCAATTTTGCCAAGGTTGTTGTAGTTGATCCTTGCATGCTATGGACTTGTTCTTGCCTTGGTTTGTTTCATAAACATGCCTTCTTACTGTTGGGTGCCTTGCCATGCCATATATTGCTCTGTGGTGAGTGGTACAAGCTCATCTACATGCCTTCATAATGCTGTTTCTGCCATGTATGAATCTGTATTATAACTTGCTATGTTTACGTGGGTGCCATCATATTTTCTGATCCTTTTTGGCTCATGGTCAGTAAAGGACTTTTGTTCTATGCATTTAGTAGATTCATGCCATGTATTTGTTTGCCATGATAAGTTCCTGTAACATGTTGTTTGATAGCTCTAAACATTGCAACCTGATGTTATTTTCTGCAAAGTCTGAATTATTATTACTTGCAATCTTACCATGTGTGTTTGAGCATGTTCTAGTGATTTCTGGAGATAGCTCAGTGTTCATGTTTTTTTATGCCTTACCTGTACATCATGCCCATGCCTTTTGTTTTCTTGTTGAGGTCCTGTAGCTTATTGTTTTGATGCTTGCAATATGCCTAGTTGCTGTTTTGGACAGCTTGTCCTTTAAACTTCTATAGTGTGTGTGTGTTGAACCGTTGCCCCGTTTTGAGTGTGCTCTATATGAAACTTGCTTGATTTTCCATGTAGTTTCATATTATCATGTTGAATCCTTGTTTTGAGGTGTTTGCTTGATGTTTGAATGCATTTTGCATTAATGACATGTTTAACTTGTGTTGCTCATATCTTCTACGTCGTAGCTTCGAACTAAGTGAACTTTATATGTAACTTGACTAGAATCTCGTGTAGATCATCTTGGTGCATCTTAACTTGCTGTTTAACAACTTGAACATAAGGTTTATTCAGATCCGGACCAATTTCGAAATTTGCATATGAGGACTTACCGGAATTGTTATATGTTGTTCCCGGCCTCATTTAAACTTGCCTTGATGTGTTGCTCTTGTTTGCATCATCTCTTGCCATGAGTAGCTTCATATATCTTTGTCATGCATCATGCTTGTTGTGCATCATGTCTTGTATATGTGTGGTGTGTTTACTATGTTGTGTGCTTCTTCTCGATAGTTCCTGTTTCGTTGCGTTCGTGAGGATTCGTTCATCTACGCTTGGTTCGGCTTCATCCGTTCATCTTCTTCATGGACTCGTTCTTCTTCCTAGCGGGATTTCGGGCAAGATGACCGCTACCCTGGATCTCACTACTATCATTGCTATGCTAGTTGCTTCGTTCTATCATTATGCTGCGTTATCTATCTTTTGCTCATCAAGCCTCCCAAATTGCCATGAACCTCTAACCTTTGACACCCTTCCTAGCAAACCGTTGTTTGGCTATGTTACCGCTTTGCTCAGCCCTCTTATAGCGTTGCTAGTTGCAGGTGAAGTTGAAGATTTCTCCATGGTGGACAGGATTTTTTTTGGGATATCACAATATCTCTTATATTATTAATGCATCTATATACTTGGTAAAGGGTGGAAGACTCGGCCTTATGCCTGGTGTTTTGTTCCACTCTTGCCGCCCTAGTTTCCGTCATACCGGTGTTATGTTCCCGGATTTGGCGTTCCTTACGTGGTCGGGTGATTTATGGGATCCCCTTGACAGTTCGCTTTGAATAAAACTCCTCCAGCAAGGCCCAACATTGGTTTTACCATTTGCCTCACCACCACCTACTTTTCCCTTGGGAGTCGCTCTCTCGAGGGTCATCTTTATTATAGCCCCCCCCCCCCCGGGCCAGTGCTTGTCTAAGTGTTGGTCCGAACTAGAGCCCTTTGCAATGCCCCCTCAGGGAAACTTGAGGTCTGGTTTTAGTTGTACGGATTGCTCATCCGGTGTTGCCCTGAGAACGAGATATGTGCAGCTCCTATCGGGATTGTAGGCGCATCAGGCGGCTTTGCTGGTCTTGTTTTACCATTGTCGAAATGTCTTGTAAACCGGGATTCCGAGTCTGATCGGGTCTTCCTGGGAGAAGGTTTATCCTTCGTTGATCGCGAGAGCTTATCATGGGCTAAGTTGGGACACCCCTGCAGGGTATAATCTTTCGAAAGCCATGCCTGCGGTTATAGGAAGATGGGAATTTGTTAATGTCCGGTTGTAGATAACTTGACACCAGATCCGAATTAAAACGCATCAACCATGTGTGTAGCCATGATGGTCCCTTTTCGGCGGAGTCCGAGAAGTGAACACGGTTTCTGAGTTATGTTTGACGTAAGTAGGAGTTCAGGATCACTTCTTGATCATTACTAGTTGACGACCGTTCTGCTTGCTCTCTTCTCGCTCTTATTTGCGTATGTTAGCCACCATATATGCTTAGTCGCTACTGCAGCCTCACCACTTTACCCCTTCCTTTCCCATTAAGCTTTGCTAGTCTTGATACCCATGGTAATGGGATTGCTGAGTCCTCATGGCTCACAGATTACTACAACAACAGTTGCATGTACATGTTATGCGATGATCATGACGCGAGAGCGATGCTTACTTGCGTTGAGTTCTTCTTCTGCTTCTTCGATCAGGGGATAGGTTCCAGGTCGGCAGCCTGGGCTAGCAGGGTGGATGTCATTTGAGTTTCTGTTTGTGTTTCATCCGTAGTCGGATGTTGCTCTTATGTATTGTGATGTTGTATTCATGTGGCATTGTATGCCTCTTGTATGTATCCCCATATATTATGTAATGTTGATGTAATGATATCCACCTTGCAAAAGTGTTTCAATATGCGGGTCTATCCTTGGTGGGACCTTCGAGTTCCTTTTGGATAGGGTCGCATATTGGGCGTGACAAAGTGGCACCCGGATGGCGGACTTGGGAACCCTGCACACATCGTTTGGGGCCGTGAGCGACACCCCGGCCGGATCTCCTTGTGGATGGAACCCGAATAGGCGATAAACCTGGACTAGAGACTTGTGTGGTTAGTCAGGTCGTGGCCGACTCCCTCACCAGGCTTCCGCTTGAAGGTTGCCGAGATACATGCTGTGTACATGGCGGTAAGTGGCGAGAGCGTGTGTGAAGAAGTACACCCCTGCAGGGTTAACATTATCTATTCGAATAGCCGTGTCCGCGAAAAAGGACTTCTGGGTTACCTGTACAGTTCATAGACAAGTAAAAGTGGATACTCTAAAATATGCAAGATAAGCGTGAGTGCTATGGATGGCGTTCTCGTAGGGAGACGGGAGCAGATCCATAGTGGCATATTGATATGGTGAATATGTGGACTCGTGTGCGCCACCTCAAAGAGTTACTTGCAGTCGTAGTTCAGGTTAGCCAATGAGTCAAAGCTGGCTTGCTGCAGTTAAACCCCACCATCCCCTTTGTTGATAATGATGCATATGTAGTTAGATCTGATGTAAGTCTTGCTGGGTACATTTGTACTCATGTTGCTTAATTTATGTTTTTGCAGAGAGACTTCAGTCTTGCTAGTAGTTCCACGTGGACTTCGACGTTTAGCTTGTTACCTCAGCTACGATCTTGTGCCCTCGGCAGGATCTGGTAGTTAGTCAGGCTTCTCAGCCTTTTTCATTTGTAGATGTCTGTACTCAGACATGTTAAGCTTCCACTAGTGCTTTGACTTGTATGCTCTGAGTGTTGGGTCATGAGACCCATGTTTGTAATATCTCGCTCCTCGGAGCCTATTGAATAAAATACTTGAGTTGTAGAGTCATGTTGTGATGCCATGTTGTATTTGCACATATCGAGCTTATTGTGTGTATGTTATTGAAATGCTTAGTATGTGTAGGATCTGACTATCTAGTTGTTTATCCTTAGTAGCCTCTCTTACCGGGAAATGTCTCCTAGTGCTTCCACTGAGCCATGGTAGCTTGCTACTACTCTGGAACACTTAGGCTGGCTGGCATGTGTCCTTCGTTCCTGTGGCTGTCCCTTCGGGGAAATGTCACACGATGAATACCGGAGTCCTGTTAGCCCGCTACAGCCCGGTTCACCGAAGTCCTGCTAGCCCAGTGCTACAGCCTGGAATCACTCACTGATGACCGACACGTTCGATGTTGGGTCATGGATGCCTGTCCCTGTAAGTTTGTGCCACTTTGGCTTTACGACTAGCCATGTCAGCCCGGGCTCCTTATCATATGGATGCTAGCGACACTATCATATACGTGTGCCAAAAGGCGCGAACGATCCCGGGCAAAGGTAAGGCGACACCCGTGGGGATACCGTGCGTGAGGCCGGAAAGTGATATGAGGTGTTACATGCTAGATCAATGTGGCATTGAGTCGGGGTCCTGACAGCGTTGGCATCAGAGCCGGACTGCCTGTAGGTTCTCCAAGCCAAACTGGTCGATGTTGAGTCTAGAAATGCTTTAGTTATATGTAGGGGAATTGATTATGGGATGGTACGTAAGGCTCTTTTTACTCCTTTACCTCATGGCATTCTGATCTGAGTCAGTCTATTCTTCCACCGGGGGTTAAGGATTAGGATCTCTTCTCTCTATCAGGTTCACGTGTTACTAATCAGTAGTACCTTATAGGTTTGATGGATACAAGCCTAGTTCAATTCTACTACCCCATTATGTTTCTAAGATGGACCCAGAACCTTGATATGATGTTGTTGAGTGTCTATGCAATTCTTTGCAAAATGTCTCAAAATCCTTTTTGAGCATTTACAGCCGTTATGCTGTCCAAATTCTGCTAGAAATTCTAATGCCTTTGTATTATATCATGTTCCAGATGGCTTCCCGTCCTCAGAATCAAGTGGTTCGCCTGACTCGATGTCTCGATGTACCCGGCCATAGTGCTATGTTGGTCCGGGTAATGACCGAGGCTGGATACCGCTGGTATCCCGAGTACACTGTCGAAGAGCAATTCCGAGACTTTAATCAAAGCCAATATCTCTGCACTATCAGGATATTTCCCTCTTATCCTGGATCTACCGAGCCCCTCCGCTGTTCCTATGGACTCGGGGTTACTATTGAGATGGCTGTGCAGGATGCTGCCTACTCTATGATGACCATCATGCGAGTCAGGACTGGCCTGCTTCAGAACACCGACTTCCGATATATGCCAGCTTCACTCCCGGGAGCACAAGGGTATCTCCAGGCTATCTATGCTGACTCCACTCAGGAGGGCTCACTAACCCGCACCACTGCACAGTTGCTTGAGGACAAGGACCATGAAAACCGTGCCTTGAGGCTGGAGCTTTTCAACACACGTGCTGATCATTGGGCCACTTTGACTCGGTTTGCACCGGCTGTGCAAGCTGGATGTATGGATACAAGGGATCTGTATCATGTGAGATCTGCTTTGCCAGACATGGTGGATTGGCGTGATGTGGGAGGCATCACCCCACCTCATGGTCCCCGTAGGCCACCTTTTGTTGGTCCAAGACCTCATCCTAGCCCCTATGGTCCACAAGCTCCACGGGATCGTCTGTTTCCAGATGATCACGTTGAGCTTCCAGGCTATGGAGGTGACTTCTACGAGGACTACTACGGAGCTGTCTGAGTTAGTAGTAGTTTCACTAGTATTGTAATAGTTGTATTTCCACCGTCATGCGTGACTCGTGGGATATGACTTAGTGTGTACCACCTTCCGGAGGTGTAGAAAAATAATGTATAGGAGCTTGGAATGCCTCCGATGAGATGTAATCTTCCTTTCACCGTAGTAGTACTTTGTTTGGTTTTGTACTAAACCTTGTATGGTGTGTATGACGATGGAATAAAAGAAGCAGTTTCTGTATCTACCATGTCATACGATGATCATCTTGCATTCCAAGTTATCCATTACATTCTACATTTCTATGTCAGAATCTTATCATCCTGGACTAAACCATTGTCTTGTTTTCCTAGGATGGTTAACACCCGCAACAACCCTGCTCCCCCGGAGCAGGCCGAAGGCAGCAGAGTTGGAGAAGCAAACCTGCCTCACCCTCCTTCTCTGGCCGAGGTTATGCTGGAGGCTGAGAGAAACAAGCGGGAGACCAACCGTTTGTTGGAGCGTATCGAACAGAACACAGCACGGCATCAGAGGAATAACTTGGTGTCAATCAGTGACTTCATCAAGTTACATCCACCCACCTTCCACCACTCCGTCGAGCCTCTCGACGCCGATGACTGGCTTCGCAGTATTACTCACAAGCTACGCTCTGCACTCGTAGCTGAGGCTGATAAGGTCACATTTGCTGCATATCATCTTGAAGGCCCCGCCTGTCTCTGGTGGGAGAACTATGAAGCTATGCGCCCAGCGGGCCAGGTCACTACTTGGGCTGAATTCAGCGAGGCTTTCCGTGAACATCACATTCCAGAGAGTCTTATGGACCGTAAATGTGAGGAGTTCTGCAGTTTCACTCAAGGTAGACTCTATGTGGATGCATACAGCAGGGAGTTCGGTAACCTAGCACGTTATGCAACTGAGGAAGCTTCCACCGATGCCAAGAAGCAGGCAAGGTTCCACAAGGGACTTAGCCCTGAGCTTCGCCATGACCTCCGTCTGCATGAGTGCACATCTTTTCAGAAGCTTGTGAACAAAGCCATCAGTGCTGAGTCTGGTCAGACTGATTACGAAGCAACACGCAAGCATGGCCGTGACTTGGGTTCCTCATCCGGTGCTAGACCATAGAAGCGCCGGGTGTGGGTGCCTAACACCGCCCTGCCACCCAGGTTCACACCGAGGCCATCCTATCAGGCACCTCGCCCAGCTCAACAATATGCACTAGCTAAGCCCTATGATGGGCCAACCAACAATGCTCCTCCACGCACCAGTCCCGTGACGTGCTTCAAGTGTGGGGAATTGGGCCACTATATGCGCGAGTGTCCCCAGACCAACCCCAACCAGTCTGGAAAAGTTGTTGGCCATGGCAAGCCAACAGGAAAAGTGTTCTACGCCAAGCCGGCCACCGCTGCACATGGCCATGTCAACTGTATCTCTGCTGAAGAGGCTCGGGAGGATCCCAACGTCGTTCTCCGTACGCTCCTTGTTAATTGCCACCCGGCATCTGTTCTTTTCGATACCGGAGCATCTCATTCATTCATATCCGAAAACTATGCTCGTTTGCATAACACCGCATTCTGTGACATGCCTTCCACAATGGAAATTTCTACTCCTGGTTCTAGATGGCAAACCTCTAGAGTAAGCCATGGGAATGAAATTCAAGTCGACAGACTTGTTTTTCTCGCATCATTGATAGCTCTCAAATCTTCAGATATTAATATCATCTTGGGTAATATCATCTTGAGTATGGACTGGATGTCAGCCCATCATGCCAAGATTGATTGCTTCTCTAGGACTGTTCAACTCAAACATCCTTCGGGAAAGATAGTCAATCTCTTGACCCGAGTAGCCAAGCGATAGCTATATTCTCTTAATGTCAGTCCTTTGCCAGACCTCGAAGACGTTCCGGTAGTCCGTGACTTTCCGGATGTCTTTCCAGAAGAATTGCCAAGTGTTCCACCTGACAGAGATGTTGAGTTCGTGATAGATCTCATTCCAGGAACTGTTCCAATTTCTAGAAGACCCTATAAGATGGCACCACTAGAACTAGCCAAGCTTAAGAAACAACTCGATGAGTCCTTGAAAAAGGGTTTCATCCGTCCTAGTTCATCTCCATGGGCTTGCCCCATCCTCTTCGTCAAGAAGAAGGATGGTACGGATCGGATGGTTGTAGATTATCGACCCGTCAACTTGGTCACAATAAAGAACAAATATCTGCTCCCCAGGATCAACGATCTGTATGATCAGCTCGCTGGATCCTCAGTCTTCTCCAAAATGGATTTGAGGTTGGGCTACCATCAAATCAAAATCAGGAACGGGGACATTCCCAAAACGGCCTTTGTTACTCGTTACGGCCAATATGAGTACACTGTCATGTCCTTCGGTTTAACAAACGCTCCAGCCACCTTCTCTCGGTTAATGAACTCAATCTTCATGGAGTATTTGGATAAATTCGTCGTGGTTTACCTCGATGATATACTCATCTACTCCAAGAATGAGGAAGAACATGCCGAGCATCTAAGACTAGTGTTGATGAAACTTCGAGAGCATGGCCTTTATGCCAAGTTCTCTAAATGAGAATTTTGGTTGCCAGAAGTGACCTATCTAGGACATGTAATTTCTGGTAAAGTGTCACGCCCAATATGTGACCCTATCCAAAAGGAACTCGAAGGTCCCACCAAGGATAGACCCGCATATTGAGACGCTTTTGCAAGGTGGATATCATTACATCAAAACATTACATAATAGATGGGGATACATACAAAAGGCGTACAATGCCACACGAATACAACATCGCATCATACATAAGAGCAACATACGACTACGGATGAAACATAAACAGAAACTCAAACGAGATCCACCCTGCTAGCCCAGGCTGCCGACCTGGAACCTATCCCCTGATCAAAGAAGAAGCAGAAGAAGAACTCCAAAACAAGCAAACATCGCTCTCGCGTCAAGATCATCGCATAACCTGTACCTGCAACTGTTGTTGTAGTAATCTGTGAGCCACGAGGACTCAGCAATCCCATTACCATGGGTATCAAGACTAGCAAAGCTTAAGGGAAAGGAAGGGGTAAAGTGGTGAGGGTGCAGCAGCGACTAAGCATATATGGTGGCTAACATACGCAAATAAGAGCGAGAAGAGAACAAACGGAACGGTCGTGAAGCTAGCAATGATCAAGAAGTGATCCTGAACTCCTACTTACGTCAAACATAACCCAAAAACCGTGTTCACTTCCCGGACTCCGCCGAAAAGAGACCATCACGGCTACACACACGGTTGATGCGTTTTAATTTGAATCTGGTGTCAAGTTATCTACAACCGGACATTAACAAATTCCCATCTGCCCATAACCACGGGCATGGCTTTCGAAAGTTTAAACCCTGCAGGGGTGTCCCAACTTAGCCCATGATAAGCTCTCGTGATCAACGAAGGATATTCCTTCTCCCAGGAAGACCCGATCAGACTCAGAATCCCGGTTTACAAGACATTTCGACAATGGTAAAACAAGACCAGCAAAGCCGCCCGATGTGCCGACAAATCCCGATAGGAGCTTCACATATCTCGTTCTCAGGGCAACACCGGATGAGACATCCTACGAGTAAAACCAAACCTCGAGTTTCCTCGAGGGGGCCCCGCAGTCTACTCGGTTCGGACCAACACTTAGACAAGCACTGGCCCGGGGGGGCTAAAATAAAGATGACCCTCGGGTTGGCCGACCCAAGGGAAAGGGATAGGTGGTGGTGAGGCAAATGGTAAAACCAAGGTTGGGCCTTGCTGGAGGAGTTTTATTCAAAGCGAACTGTCAAGGGGGTCCCATAAATCACCCAACCGTGTAAGGAACGCAAAATCCGGGAACATAACACTGATATGACGGAAACTAGGGCGGCAAGAGTGGAACAAAACACCAGGCAAAAGGCCGAGTCTTCCACCCTTTACCAAGTATATAGATGCATTAATAATATAAGAGATATTGTGATATCCCAACCAAAATCCTGTCCACCATGGAGCAATCTTCAACTTCACCTGCAACTAGCAACGCTATAAGAGGGCTGAGCAAAGCGGTAACATAGCCAAGCAACGGTTTGCATATGAAAGGTGTCAAAGGTTAGAGGTTCATGGCAATATGGGATGGCTTGATGAGCAAAAGATAGGTAACGCAGCAAAGCGATAGAACGAAGCAACTAGCATAGCAATGATAGTAGTGAGATCCAGGGTAGCGGTCATCTTGCCTGAAATCCCGCAAGGAAGAAGAATGAGTCCATGAAGAAGACGAATGGATGAAGCCGAACCAACCGTAGACGAACGAATCCTCACTATCGCAACGAAACAGGAACTATCGAAAAGAAGCACACAACAAGGTAAACACACCACACATGAACAAGGCATGATGCACAACAAGCGTGATGCATGACAAGACTACATGAAGCTACTCATGGCAAGAGATGATGCAAACAAGAGCAACACATCAAGGCAAGTTTAAATGAGGCCGGGAACAACATAATAACAATTCCGGTAAGTCCTCATATGCAAGTTTCGAAATTGGTCCAGATCTGAATAAACATTATGTTCAAGTTGTTAAACATCAAGTTAAGATACACCAAGATGATCTACACGAGATTCTAGTCAAGTTACATATAAAGTCCATTTAATTCGGAGCTACGGCCTAGAAGATATGAGCAAAACAAGTTAAACATGGCATTGATGCAAAATGCATACAAACATCAAGCAAACACACCAAAACAAGGATGCAACATGATAATATGAAACTACATGCAAAATCAAGCAAGTTTCATATAGAGCACACTCAAAACGGAGCAACGGTTCAACACACACACATGAAACAAGTTTGAAGGACAAGTTGTCCAAAACAGCAACTAGGCATATTGCAAGCATCAAAACAATATGCTACAGCACCTCAATACGGAAACAAAAGGCATGGACATGATGTACAAGTAAAGCATAACAAAACATGAACACTGAGCTATCTCCAGAAATCACTAGAACATGCTCAAACACACATGGCAAGATTGCAAGTAATAACAATTCAGACTTTGGAGAAAATAACATCAGCTTGCAATGTTTAGAGATATCAAACAACATGTTACATCAACTCATCATGGAAAACAAAGGCATGGAATGAATCTACTAATTGCATAGAACAAAAGTCCCTTACTGGCCATGAGTCAAAAAGGATCAGAAAATATGATGGCACCCATGTAAACATGGCAAGTTATTTTACAGATTCAAACATGGCAGAAACAGAAATATGAAGGCATGTTGGTGAGCTTGTACCACTCATCACAGAGTAATAAATGGCATGGCAAGGTACCCAACAGTAAGAAGACATATTTATGAAGCTAAGCATGGCAAGATCAAGTTCATAGGGTGCATGGATCACTAACAACAAGCTTGGCAAAATTGAATAACATGTAAACAATCTGCCAGGAAACATTTTGAAGCAAATGTAGAGCACGAAAATGACATGCTAGACTACTCCATAATTGCAAAAAGGGGCCTGAATGGGAAGAGGATAACCATATGTTCAAAACATCCTTACTGAAGTATCTCAAATTATGCATGGATCTCTCTGTAGCATCATGTTTACATGGCATCAAAATAACAGCAGAACAGGGTCTAAAATCAGTAACATCACGATGCCTACTTTGCATGCTTGTGCTAGTCACCATTTTGATCACAAAAATACATGCTAAGCATCTCTGTAAAGAAGACATAGCATAGATCAAAACACATGTAGACATCAACCTCATAGGATGCACACACCAATCATGGCAAAAATGACAAATGAGCATGTTATAACAGTTTTAGCAGATTAACATCATGAAGCATTCTTGCAACGATGATTCAGGCATCAATATGACCTCAAATGAACATGATGCAATGGAATGAAATGAAGTACTCGTCGAGATGAACAATTTGACATATTACACGCACGAAATGGAGCTACGAACGCAGAGATACGATGCGATGAACAGGAGCTAAAAATATGCAAAGTACATGACTTTGCAGAATTCACAGCGAGTGTCGGATAGTTAAAACGTGCACGCGTGGGTTTTTAACAGGGGCTCACCCATTGGGCCTGGCCCAGCTGAGGAGAGGGAGGCCGATGGGGGAGTCGGGCTGAACCGGGTTGGGCCTTGCTGGACTGCGGCTTGCGGGCCCACGTGGCCCATGCGGGCGAGCAGGCGCGCCGGGAGGCGAGGACGAGCGGCAGCGCCGCCGGTCGGCAGGGCACCACGAGGAGGCCGGGGCTGAATGGCGCGGGGCGGATCCGGCCACGTGGCCACCGGATCTGGCCGGAGTGAGGCCGGACGGCGGCGAGGGCGCCGGAGGTCGAGGCGGCGGAGCTCCGGTGGCCAGGCGGCCGGATCCGCCCCGCGCCATCCTGCCCCGGCCTCCTCGTGGTGCCCTGCCGACCGGCGCCGCCGCCGCTCGTCCTCGCCTCCCAACGCGCCTGCTCGCCCGCGTGGGCCACGTGGGCCCGCAAGCCGCAGTCCAGCAAGGCCCAGCCCGGTTCAGCCTGACTCCCCCACCGGCCTCCCTCTCCTCAGCTGGGCCAGGCCCAATGGGTGAGCCCCTGTTAAAAACCCTCCCGTGCACGTTTTAACTACCCGACGCTCGCTGTGAATTCTGCTAAGTCATGTAATTTGCATATTTTTAGCTCCTGTTCATTGCATCGTATCTCTGCATCCGTAGCTCCGTTTCGTGCGTGTAATATGTCAAATTGTTTGTCTCGACGAGTACTTCATTTCATTCTATTGCATCATGTTCATTTGAGGTCATATTGATGCCTGAATCATCTTTGCAAGAGTGCTTCATGATGTTAATCTGCTGAAACTATTATAACATGCTCATTTGTCATTTTTGCCATGATTGATGTGTGCATCCTATGAGGTTGATGTCTACATGTGTTTTGATCTATGCTATGTCTTCTTTACAGAGGTGCTTACCATGTATTTTTTTGATCAATGTGGTGACTAGCACAAGCATGCAAACTAGACATCATGATGTTACTGATTTTAGTCCTTGTTCTACTGTTATTTTGATGCCATGTAAACATGATGCTACAGAGAGATACATGCATAATTTGAGATACTTCAGTAAGGATGTTTTGAACATATGGTTATCATATAGCCATTCATGCCCCTTTTTGTAATTATGGAGTAGTATAGCATGTCATTTTCGTGCTCTACATTTGCTTCAAAATGTTTCCTGGCAGATTGTTTACATGTTATTCAATTTTGCCAAGGTTGTTGTTAGTGATCCATGCACCCTATGAACTTGATCTTTCCATGCTTAGCTTCATAAATATGTCTTCTTACTGTTGGGTAACTTGACATGCCATTTATTGCTCTGTGGTGAGTGGTACAAGCTCACCAACATGCCTTCATATTTCTGTTTCTACCATGTTTGAATCTGTAAAATAACTTGCCATGTTTACATGGGTGCCATCATATTTTTTGATCCTTTTTGGCTCATGGCCAGTAAGGGACTTTTGTTCTATGAAATTAGTAGATTCATTACATGCCTTTGTTTTCCATGATGAGTTGCTCTAACATGTTGTTTGATATCTCTAAACATTGCAAGCTGATGTTATTTTCTGCAAAGTCTGAATTGTTATTACTTGCAATCTTGCCATGTGTGTTTGAGCATGTTCTAGTGATTTCTGGAGATAGCTCAGTGTTCATGTTTTGTTATGCTTTACCCGTACATCATTTCCATGCCTTTTGTTTCCATATTGAGGTGTTGTAGCATATTGTTTTGATGCTTGCAATATGCCTAGTTGCTATTTTGGACAGCTTGTCCTTTAAACTTGTTTCATGTGTGTGTGTTGAACCGTTGCTCCGTTTTGAGTGTGCTCTATATGAAACTTGCTTGATTTTGCATGTAGTTTCATATTATCATGTTGCATCCTTGCTTTGGTGTGTTTTCTTGATGTTTGTATGCATTTTGCATCAATGCCATGTTTAACTTGTTTTGCTCATATCTTCTAGGCCGTAGCTCCGAATTAAATGAACTTTATATGTAACTTGACTAGAATCTCGTGTAGATCATCTTGGTGTATCTTAACTTGATGTTTAACAACTTGAACATAATGTTTATTCAGATCTGGACCAATTTCGAAACTTGCATATGAGGACTTACCGGAATTGTTATTATGTTGTTCCCGGCCTCATTTAAACTTGCCTTGATGTGTTGCTCTTGTTTGCATCATCTCTTGCCATGAGTAGCTTAATGTAGTCTTGTCATGCATCACGCTTATTGTGCATCATGCCTTGTTCATGTGTGGTGTGTTTACCTTGTTGTGTGCTTCTTTTCGATAGTTCCTGTTTCGTTGCGATAGTGAGGATTCGTTCGTCTACGGTTGGTTCGGCTTCATCCGTTCGTCTTCTTCATGGACTCGTTCTTCTTCCTTGCGGGATTTCAGGCAAGATGACCGCTACCCTGGATCTCACTACTATCATTGCTATGCTACTTGCTTCGTTCTATCGCTTTGTTGCGTTACCTATCTTTTGCTCATCAAGCCATCCCATATTGCCATGAACCTCTAACCTTTGACACCTTTCCTATGCAAACCGGTTCTTGGCTATGTTACCGCTTCGCTCAGCCCTCTTATAGTGTTGCTAGTTGCAGGTGAAGTTGAAGATTGCTCCATGGTGGACAGGATTTTGGTTGGGATATCACAATATCTCTTATATTATTAATGCATCTATATACTTGGTAAAGGGTGGAAGACTCGGCCTTTTGCCTGGTGTTTTGTTCCATTCTTGCCGCCCTAGTTTCCGTCATACCGGTGTTATGTTCCCGGATTTTGCGTTCCTTACGCGGTTGGGTGATTTATGGGACCCCCGTGATAGTTCGCTTTGAATAAAACTCCTCCAGCAAGGCCCAACCTTGGTTTTACCATTTGCCTCACCACCACCTATCCCTTTCCCTTGGGTCGGCCAACCCGAGGGTCATCTTTATTTGAGCCCCCCGGGCCAGTGCTTGTCTAAGTGTTGGTCCGAACCGAGTAGACTGCGGGGCCCGCTTGGGGAAACTCGAGGTTTGGTTTTACTCGTAGGATGTCTCATCCGGTGTTGCCCTGAGAACAAGATATGTGCAGCTCCTATCGGGATTTGTCGACGCATCGGGCGGCTTTGCTGGTCTTGTTTTACCATTGTCGAAATGTCTTGTAAACCAGGATTCCGAGTCTGATCGGGTCTTCCTGGGAGAAGGAATATCATTTGTTGATCGCGAGAGCTTATCATGGGCTAAGTTGGGACACCCCTGCAGGGTTTAAACTTTCGAAAGCCGTGCCCGCGGTTATGGGAAGATGGGAATTTGTTAATGTCCAGTTGTAGATAACTTGACACCAGATTCGAATTAAAACGCATCAACCGTGTGTGTAGCCGTGATGGTCTCTTTTCGGCGGAGTCCGGGAAGTGAACACGGTTTTTGGGTTATGTTTGACGTAAGTAGGAGTTCAGGATCACTTCTTGATCATTTCTAGCTTCACGACCATTCCATTTGTTCTCTTCTCGCTCTTATTTGTGTATGTTAGCCACCATATATGCTTAGTCGCCGCTGCACCCTCACCACTTTACCCCTTCCTTTCCCTTTAAGCTTTGCTAGTCTTGATACCCATGGTAATGGGATTGCTGAGTCCTCGTGGCTCACAGATTACTACAACAACAGTTGCAAGTACAGGTTATGCGATGATCTTGACGCGAGAGCGATGTTTGCTTGTTTTGGAGTTCTTCTTCTGCTTCTTCTTCGATCAGGGGATAGGTTCCAGGTCGGCAGCCTGGGCTAGCAGGGTGGATGTCGTTTGAGTTTCTGTTTATGGTTCATCCGTAGTCGGATGTTGCTCTTATGTATGATGCGATGTTGTATTCGTGTGGCATTGTACGCCTTTTGTATGTATCCCCATCTATTATGTAATGTTGATTTAATGATATCCACCTTGCAAAAGCGTCTCAATATGCGGGTCTATCCTTGGTGGGACCTTCGAGTTCCTTTTGGATAGGGTCGCATATTGGGTGTGACATAAAGGTATTGCTGTCAATCCCGAGCGGGTTCAAGCCGTCCTTAATTGGACTCCACCTGAATCGGTCAAGCAAGTTCGGAGTTTCCTTGGCATAGCGAGCTATTGTCGTCGCTTTGTCGAGAACTTCTCCAAAGTTGCTAAACCTCTAACTGAACTGCTCAAGAAAGATAAAAAGTTCGAGTGGACCCCACAATGTGAGCATAGCTTTCAGGAATTGAAAAGACGCCTGACATCTGCTCCCGTATTGGTGCCACCAGATTTCTCTAAGGACTTTGTTATCTATTGCAACGCCTCGCGGCAAGGACCAGGTTGCATTCTTATGCAAGATCGTCACGTAATTGCTTATGCTTCACGGCAATTGCACCCACATGAGGAAAATTATCCCACTCATGATCTAGAGCTTGCAGCTATAGTCCATGCACTTAAAACCTGGCGACATTACCTCCTCGATAATCGTTGCGAAATCTTCACTGATCACCAAAGTCTGAAGTACATATTCACCCAACCGGATTTGAATCTCAGGCAAAGACGTTGGGTCGAGTTAATCACAGATTTCGACTTAGGGATAACTTACACCCCAGGAAAAGCCAATGTCATGGCTGATGCACTAAGTCGTAAATCTTATTGTAACAATCTGATGTTACAACAAAGTCAACCGCTTCTCCATGAGGAATTTCGGAAGCTTAACCTTCACATCATTCCTCAAGGATTCCTTTCCACCTTGGTGGCGAAACCTACTCTTACGGATCAAATCATCGCTGCCCAAAAACGAGATAACGGAATATCTCGTATCAAGGAGAACCTTGCTAGCGGAGATGCTAAATGTTTCTCTACAAATGATCATGGCGTTGTGTACTTTGAGAATCGTCTAGTGGTTCCCAAGAACCAACATTTACGGCAGTTGATCCTTAAGGAAGCTCATGAATCTCCTCTCGCCATTCATCCCGGTAGCACTAAGATGTATCAGGACCTACGCCAGAGGTTCTGGTGGACTAGGATGAAGAGAGACATTGCTCAGTTTGTTGCTAATTCCGACGTCTATCGTCGTGTAAAAGCAGAGCATCAACGGCCTGCTGGCACCCTTAAACCCTTAGCTATTCCTGAATGGAAATGGGATAAAATTGGTATGGATTTCATCACCGGTTTTCCCAGGACCAAGAGAGGGAATAATGATATCTTCGTCGTTATCGATCGTCTTTCTAAAGTGGCCCATTTCCTACCTGTTCGCGAGAGTATAACCACTAGTCAGCTAGCAGACTTGTATATCTCCCGAATAGTGTCCCTCCATGGTGTTCCACTGGAAATTAACTCGTATCGAGGAAGTCTCTTCACCTCTCGATTTTGGGAAAGTTTCCAAAATGCTATGGGAACCCGCCTTTCCTTTAGCACTGCCTTCCACCCTCAATCAAGTGGTCAAGTAGAACGCGTCAACCAGATTCTAGAAGACATGCTTCATGCTTATGTTATCTGATTCGGAATGGATTGGGAGAAATGCCTTCCATTTGCCGAATTTGCTTATAACAACAGCTATCAATCTAGCTTGGGTAAAGCCCCTTTTGAAGTTCTCTATGGACGAAGGTGTCGAACGCCTCTTAACTGGTCAGAAACCGGGGAAAGACAATTCTTTGGCCCGGATATGATCTAGGAAGCAGAAGAGCAAGTTCGCATCGTTCGTGAAAAGTTGAAAACAGCCCAATCTCGTCAAAAGAGTCAATATGACCAAAAACATAAGGCTATGACTTTTGAGGTTGACGAGAAGGCTTACCTTCGGGTTACTCCTCTGAAGGGAACCCATCGTTTCGGTATCAAAGGCAAATTGGCTCCTCGCTACATTGGACCTTTTCGCATTCTTGCCAAGCAAGGAGAAGTTGCCTACCAATTGGAACTACCTCCGCATCTCTCCAGAGTCCACGATGTCTTCCACGTTTCTCAACTCAGGCGTTGCTTCTCGGATCCTATCCGTGGAGTGGACCACGAAACGCTTGATCTTCAAGATAATCTCACGTATCGAGAGTACCCCGTTCGTATCCTCGATCAAGCCGAGCGTACCACTCGACGTCATAATATCAAGTTTCTCAAGGTTCAATGGTCGCACCATTCTGATAAGGAAGCAACTTGGGAAAGGGGAGATCGTCTTTGACTTGAGTATCCCGTCTTCTTCCCAGAGGAACCTAAATCTCGGGACGAGATTCTTTTGAGTGGGGGTGAGTTGTCACACCCTAGCTAGTTCATGCATTAGAGTGTTGCATCATGTCTATTTCTTTCAACAGAAACTTGAAATGAGGATGACAGAACCCCCAGCCCCCTCTGAATCCAACTAGGGTTTACTAAAAATATTTTCAATGAACCTGAAATGCCCTTCTAAAATGTCCATCATTTTTGTTTCGGTTCAGAACCTCTGCCAAAAGTGGTGCACAATTTTCTAGGTCATCCTAAGGTCTTGGAATAAAATCATAAGTATTTGAATTTGGATATTTAAAATCTATAAAATATTTTAAATGTACAAATAATCCTAAACTAAAATGTTCCATGTTGTTTATATTATAAACAGTGGGCATGAGCAGTTTGGGGATTTTTGGAGTTCCTTAGGTATTTTTAGTAATTCCACAAAGTTACAAAAAAATAGAAAACAGAAATAAAAAGAGAGAGAGAGGGAACTAACCTGGCAGCCCACCAGCCGGCCCACCTAGCCGGCCCAGCCCAGCAGCCGCTCCAGTGAGCTGCTTGACTCGGCCAGGCAGGCAGGCAGGTGCTCGACGGTGACTCCAGTGCGTGCCACGCAGCTGCTCGCCGCCCTACTTCCTCCCCTCGCCGCCCTGCTGGCCTGGACGACCTCCACGTCGCGCCCTGAACCCCGTGGACACATCCATTCGCCCCCCTGCCTCTCTCCCTTGCTCTCCCGTTCCATGGCCGACACTGCCGTGCCAGCGCCACCGTGAAGCTCGCGCTCTCCGTCGTCCTTGCGCCGCGCCACCGTGTCCAGGAGCTCTGCTGCCCTCCTCTACTTCAAGCTAGCCGAGCCCCGAGCGCTCGCTTGCCTCGAAGCCTCTGCACCAACCTTGTCCGATCCCGCCATCACCGGAGATCCCTTTCACCGTCGCTGTCGCACCACCTTGTCCCCGACTGCACCGTCTGTTCCCTCGAGACCTCCGTGAGCCCAGCTACCTTCTCCCCCTTCCCTTTCTCGCTCTCGTGCACCACAGCGAGCACACGAAGCTTCACCGCACGCGCCGCCGCCGAGCTCGTCGCCGACGTATCTCCGGCCAACCACCGGCCACACCACCGTGTCCAACACACTCACTGCATCCCCAGGAGCCCAACGCACCTCACCACGAGCCTCGCCATGTCCCAAAGCCTCGGGTTCATCTTCACCCGACTCCGGCGACCGCCAAGGTCATCGCCGGCGACATTTCCGGCCACCCCGAGCTCAACCACCACCACCAAGAGCTGCGGCTTGCTCCTAGCTACGCGTAGACGCCCTCCGCCGCTCATTTGGTCGCCGGAACACACTAATGCACTCTCTTCGCCGCGTCTGGCCTCGCCGGCGGCTAAACGCCGGCGGGTTTGACCCCGTTGACTTGACTGGGTGGGCCTAGGTTGACTCCCCCTGAGTTTATGACAAGTGGGGCCCGTTCTGCTAATTAACTTAGATTAGCACTAACTAAATTTAGTTAGTTTAAATAACTACTGACACACGGGACCCACTGGTCAGTTTGAACTGGACCAGCTCCGTTGACCACTGACGTCATCCTGACATAATGCTGACGCAGTAAGTTATTTACTGGAATTATTATTACACAGGAAATTCCATAAAATATCACAAACTTCAAAAAATCATAGAAATTAATCTATAGCTCCAAATGCAAAGTGTTATATATGAAAAATGATCAGAAAAATCCAATCTATCCATCTGTACTGGTTTCATGCATGTTTAAGCAAGCTAACCTGATGTTTAGTGCAGAACAAGATAAAGCACTTAAAAGGGCCATTTATGAGTTTGAAACTTGAATCTTTGGTTCAACATGGTTCAAACCCATCTGGTCTTAGTTGCATTAGCCCAATACACTCATTTTGCCATGTCTCATGAATGCATCATATTGTTGCATATTGTTTGGTGATGTTTGTGTATCGGTGCTCTCTGCGGCAGGTTCTGTCCCCGAGGAGTACCGTGAATACCCCAACGAAGAACAATATCAGTGCACCGACCCATCAGGCAAGCAACCAACCATTTGATCATATCGATACAATCCCATGTTCTCACTTCTGCTCTCTTTTACTGCATTAAGACAAAGTGATTCAAACTGCTGTGTGCTACGGTAGTTGAACCCATTTCCTCTGCATGACCTGTCATTGCCACAGTAACTAGATGAAACCCACTAGCATGTGTAGGAGTTGATTGAGCCATATGAATGTGTTGTTCCTACCTTGCTATGCCTGTTATGCTTAGAGTCGTGTCAGGTCTCGTTCATCTGGGTGATGGGCTAGAGTGAAATGATCATGTGGGTATGAGAGTAATGTGTTGAACATGATTTGGTGAAGGTATCGATGAAAGGCCATGTAGGAGTACATGGTGGGTTGTTTCATTGAAGCCATCCTTAAGCACTGAGATTTGTATGTGTGATTTAAGATTCAGCTACTACCATGTATTGGGCCCTGAAATATGACCACGCTCGACTTCTTATCCACCCTAGTCCTCTGTCCAGGAGTTGCAAGTAGTTTCTGGTGTTTGTAGCTTACTGGAGGCCGTGGATAGCGCTGACCCGCGGGGTGGGCTGTGATGCGGTAGGTACGTGGCCGGGTACACCGGGCACCCGTTAGGTGTCTCGGTACCTTGTACACATCGTTCGGGGCCGTATGTGGAAACCTCGGCCGGACTCCCTGCGGATGGAACCTGAATAGGCGATAAACCTGGACTAGAGACTTAGGTGTTTAGGTAGGTCGTGGTCTACACCTTTATCCTCTGTTACTTGTTGCGGTAGCTGAAACCTGTCATTGCCACAGTAAATAGATGAAACCCACTAGCATGAGTAGGAGTTGTTTGAGCCCTGTTGTGCCTACTCATTCATGCTTGTTTGTCATGCCTGCTACTGCTTAGAGTTGAGTCAGGTCTGTTTCATCGGGGATGAATCAGAGGTGTGTGAACATGTCCTACTGTGCATAAGCTAAGTGTGTGAACACGATTTGGTAAAGGTAGCGGTGAGAGGCCATGTAGGAGTACAAGGTGGGTTGTCTCATTGAAGCCGTCCTCAGGAACTGAGTTCTGTGTTTGTGATCCATGAAACAGCTACTACCATGCATTGGGCCCTGAAATATGACCCCGCTCGACTTCTTAATCACCCTTGTCCTCTGTCCAGGAGTTGCAAGTAGTTTCTGGTGTTTGTAGTATGTTGGAGGCCGTGTGCAGCATTGACCGGAGGGGTGGGCTGTGATGCGGTAGGCACATGGCTGAGTATACCGGGCGCCCGTTTGGTGTCTCGGAACCCTGTACACATCGTTCGGGGCCGTATGTGGAAACCTCGGCCGGACTCCCTGCGGATGGAACCTGAATAGACGATAAACCTGGACTAGAGACTTGAGTGTTTAGGTAGGTCATGGTCTACACCCACGTCGGCTTTCGCTTGAAGTCTGCCGAGCACATGTCGTGTGCAGACGCTAAGTGGTGGAAACATGTATGAAGAAGTACACCCCTGCAGGGTTAACATCATCTATTCGAATAGCCGCGTCCGCGGTAAAGGACTACTTGGTTGCTATACAGTTCATAGACAAGTAAATGGATAGTACTAAAAGCCTCAAGATAAGCATGAGTGCCGAGGATGCCTCTTCCGTAGGAAGACGGAGGTGGATCCTCGGTAGTGTATTGAAGTGGTGAGTAGTGGACTCGAGTGCGCAAAACCATTTCAAGTTGGAGTCTCGTAGGATAGCTTAGCCAAGAGTCAAAGCTGGCTTGCTGCAATAACCCCACCAACCCTTCTTGATAATGTGCATGTATGTAGGATCTGATGTAAGTCTTGCTGAGTACCTTTGTACTCATGTTGCTTTAATTTACATTTTACAGAAGATGCTACAACCCCTTCTGACGGGTTCTTCGTAGACATTGACATCGATGAGTAGACTGAGGCCCAGGTGGTGATCATGAGCTTGTGAAGGACCATGTAGTATAGCTAGGCTTACCCAAGCCTCTTTTATTTTACTAGTTGTCTGTACTCAGACATGTTACTTCCGTTGTTGGCTTGTATGCTTGTATGACTTGAATATGGGTCGTGTGACCCGTACTTGTGTGTATGCTATGTATGGCTCTCTGAGCCTTAAATAAAGTACTTGTGTTGTAGAGTCATGTTGTGATGCCTTGTTGTATTTGCACATATTGAGCATATTGTGTGTATGATTGAAATGCTTGGTATATGTGGGATCTGACTATCTAGTTGTTTATCCTTAGTAGCCTCTCTTACCGGGAAATGTCTCGGTAAGAGGTAAAATTCAAACCAATATTTTTGGAGTCACAGAAATATTTATTTTGGCCATTTGAATTAATCTAATAACTATTTGCTTTGGATTTATATTTAATATATATTAAATATGACTCCAATAATTCTGGAAGTTTGTGAGTGGCTTTGTATATATTTTAGCAAGCCATATAATAACCTACAGAATTCATTAAAATGATTTAGTTGCTAAACTAAATCAAAGCAGAGGAAGAAAAATAGATAACAGAAACAAATAAAAGAGAGAGAGAATCTTACCTGGCCTCACCTGTGCAGCCCACCAACCGGCCCAGCACTGTAGCTGACCGGTCCAGCCCACTACCGCCACCTCCCCTGTCGTCTTCCTCCTTTGCCAGGAGGACGGGCGCGTGCCCAACGCGCGCGCACCGCCGTGCGCCACCTCCTGCTTGTCGCCGACCGCCTAGAGCTGGCTAAGGGCGCCACACAACCCCTCTGGCCCTCTCTCACTCTCCCTGGACCTTTCCCCCTCCTCTGCTCTCTCTCTCTCGCAGCCCGAGCGGAGCTCATCGCCACCGCTCGCTGTTGCCGCACCCAGAGCCTCCCCCTCGAGCCCTCGGTCTGCCCAGTAGCTCGGTTACCTCGTCCTCGACCTCCTCACCAAGCCAAGCGACGCCGGACGCACCCGAATGCCGTCACCGCCGTCTTCTTCAACATGGGCCACCAAGATCGCCGGCGACCGTGCGCCCGCTCCGTTGCTTCCCGAGCTCCCCAAGACCACCGCTGCACTCCCCGTGAGCTTCTCCTTCGATCCCCTCCTCCCACTTGCTCATTTGTGTCGTGTAGTCGCCGCCCTCTTCGAGCCCGAGAGCACTCCGCCTCCGGCCATGTCGCCGCCGCGGCCACAGCTGCTGCCACATGCGTCCAAGTGCATCACCGCTTTCATCTTGCTCCCAGGAGCCGAGCGCACCCATCCGCTAGCCCTGTCGTGCCCCCTAACGCCGAACCCGAGCTCGCCGTACTCTGGTCGCCGCCGCGAGCTTGTCTCCGGCGAGCTCACTCCACTCTAGCTCCTCCCATTTGGTCTATCAGCTGCGCGCGAGCCCCAGCTACTTGTAGGACCAAACCGTGGTCGATTTGGTCGACCGTGGGCAAAATCCGAGCAGCTCCGCCGTCTCTGGCGTCGCCGGCGACGAGCCGTGGACCAAGTCCGGCGATGTTGACTCGTTTGACCTGGGGGTTGACCCCCCTAGGGTCACTAACGCGTGGGCCATGCCCCTATTTAGTTTAGGTGTGAGTTTAATTAGCACTAATTAACTTAGTTAATTAGTTGACTCACTGACAAGTGGGCCCAGGCTCTAATTAACCTAGGTTAGTGCTAACCTAACGCTAACTAACTCTGTTAGTTAGTTGTTACACTGACATGTGGGTCCCAGCCGTCAGGTTTGACCTGGGTTGGCGCCTTTGACCTGCTGACGTCACCCTGACGCAATGCTGACGCATTAATTCAATTACTGGAATTATTCTTATTCAGGAAATTTCAGAAAATAATGCAAACTTCTAAAAATCATATAAAATCAACCGTAGCTCCAAATCAAATAAATTATATATGAAAAATGATCAGAAAAATCCAATCTATCCATCTGCACTGGTTTCATGCATGTTAGAACACATTAACCTTGTTGTTTAGGTGAAACAAGTTAATGCACTATTATGACCTCTTAAAATGGGTTTGCATTTGAATCTTTGGTTCAAATGGACTCATCTCAATCTGTTCTAGCTTGCATTAGCCAAAACACATTCTTATTGCCATGTCATAGCATGCATCATATTGTGCATTGCATTGATCATCTTTCTTCTCTGTTTGTCGGTGTTGTTCCCCCTTGGTAGACGTTGTATCGACGTTGTGATCGTTGACACTGATGAAGACTCAATGCTATCTTCAGAAGTGCTAGGCAAGCAAAAAATCCTTGTTCATTCTGATACAATCCCACTCTCTCGCTCCTGCTCTCTTTTACTACATTAGGACAACAACGATTCATCTGTTACTTGTTGCGGTAGCCGAACCCCTTTATCCTCTGCATGACCTGTCATTGCCACAGTAAATAGATGGAACCCACTAGCATGAGTAGGAGTTGTTTGAGCCCTGTTGTGCCTACTCATTCATGCTTGTTTGTCATGCCTGCTACTGCTTAGAGTTGAGTCAGGTCTGTTTCATTGGGGATGAATCAGAGGTGTGTGAACATGTCCTACTGTGCATAAGCTAAGTGTGTGAACACGATTTGGTAAAGGTAGCGGTGAGAGGCCATGTAGGAGTACATGGTGGGTTGTCTCATTGAAGCCGTCCTCAGGAACTGAGTTCTGTGTTTGTGATCCATGAAACAGCTACTACCATGCATTGGGCCCTGAAATATGACCCCGCTCGACTTCTTAATCACCCTTGTCCTCTGTCCAGGAGTTGCAAGTAGTTTCTGGTGTTTGTAGTATGTTGGAGGCCGTGTGCAGCATTGACCGGAGGGGTGGGCTGTGATGCGGTAGGCACATGGCCGAGTATACCGGGCGCCCGTTTGGTGTCTCGGAACCCTGTACACATCGTTCGGGGCCGTATGTGGAAACCTCGGCCGGACTCCCTGCGGATGGAACCTGAATAGACGATAAACCTGGACTAGAGACTTGAGTGTTTAGGTAGGTCATGGTCTACACCCACGTCGGCTTTCGCTTGAAGTCTGCCGAGCACATGTCGTGTGCAGACGCTAAGTGGTGGAAACATGTATGAACAAGTACACCCCTGCAGGGTTAACATCATCTATTCGAATAGCCGTGTCCGCGGTAAAGGACTTCTGGGTTGCCTATAACAGTTCATAGACAAGTGAAAGTGGATACTTTAAAATGCGCAAGATAAGCGTGAGTGCTATGGATGGCATTCTTGTAGGGAGACGGGAGCGGATCCATAGTGGTGTATTGATATGGTGAATATGTGGACTCGTTTGCGCCACCTCTTAAGAGTTACATTGCAGTCGTAGTTCAGGATAGCCACCGAGTCAAAGCTGGCTTGCTGCAGTTAAACCCCACCATCCCCTTTGATGATAATGATGCATATGTAGATAGTTCTGATGTAAGTCTTGCTGGGTACATTTATACTCACGTTTGCCTATTTACGTTTTTGCAGAGAGACTTCAGCCTCACTAGTAGATCCGCGTGGACTTCGACGTTTAGCTTGTTACCTCAGCTACGATCTTGTGCCCTCGGCAGGATCTTGTAGATAGTCAGGCTTCTTAGCCTTTTTCATTTGTAGATGTCTGTACTCAGACATGTTAAGCTTCCGCTTGTGCTTTGACTTGTATGCTCTGAATTTTGGGTCATGAGACCCATGTTTGTAATATCTCGCTCCTCGGAGCCTAATGAATAAATACTTGAGTTGTAGAGTCATGTTGTGATGCCATGTTGTATTGCACATATCAAGCATATTGTGTGTATGTGATTGAAATGCTTGGTATGTGTGGGATCTGACTATCTAGTTGTTTATCCTTGGTAGCCTCTCTTACCGGGAAATGTCTCCTGGCGCTTCGACTGAGCCTTGGTAGCTTGCTACTGCTCTGGAACACTTAGGCTGGCCGGCATGTGTACTTCTTCGTTCCTGTGTCTGTCCCTTCGGGGAAATGTCACGCGGTGTCTACCGGAGTCCTGTTAGCCCGCTACAGCCTGGTACACCAGAGTCCTGCTAGCCCAGTGCTACAGCCTGGATTCACTCGCTGATGACCGACACGTTTGATGTTGGGTCATGGATGCCTGTCCCTGTAAGTTTGTGCCACTTTGGGTTTACGACTAGCCATGTCAGCCCAGGCTCCTTATCATATGGATGCTAGCGACACTATCATATATGTGTGCCAAAAGGCGCAAACGGTCCCGGGCAAAGGTAAGGTGACACCCGTGGGAATACCGTGCGTGAGGCCGTAAACTGATATGAGGTGTTACATGCTAGGTCGATGTGGCATTGAGTCGGGGTCCTGACAGGCAGATCTCAGGTAGGGGGTCCCGAACTGTGCGTCTAGGCGGATGGTAACAGGAGACAAGGGACACGATGTTTTTACCCAGGTTCGGGCCCTCTCGATGGAGGTAAAACCCTACTCATGCTTGATTAATATTGACGATATGGGTAGTACAAGAGTTGATCTACCACGAGATCAGAGAGGCTAAACCCAAGAAGCTAGCCTATGGTATGATTGTTGTTCGTCCTACGGACTAAAACTCTTCGGTTTATATAGACACCGGAGAGGGCTAGGATTACACAGAGTCGGTTACAATGGGAGGAGATCTTCATATCGAATCGCCAAGCTTGCCTTCCATGCCAAGAAAAGTCCTATCCGGACACGGGACGAAGTCTTCAATCTTGTATCTTCATAGTCCGGGAGTCCGGCCAAAGGTCATAGTCCGGCCGTCCGAACACCCCCTAATCCAGGACTCCCTCAACCACAAAAAGCTATGGAATCAAAGCAAATGGAGACCAAAGCTCTGATACCACTTGTAGGACCTTGAAGTATGTCTAGAGGGGGGGTGATTAGACTACTTGACCAATTAAAAACTTAACATTTTCCCAATTTTAGAGTTTGGCAGATTTTAGCAATCTTTGGACAAGTCAAGCAATCATCACACAATTCAAGCAAGCATGCAAAGAGTATATAGGCAGCAGAAATTAAAGCATGCAACTTGGAAGAAAGTAAAGGGAAGGGTTTGGAGGATTCAAACGCAGTTGGAGACATGAATGTTTTTGTCGTGGTTCTGATAGGTGGTGCTATCGTACATCCACGTTGATGGAGACTTCAACCCACGAAGGGTAACGGTTGCGCGAGTCCACGGAGGGCTCCACCCGAGAAGGGTCCACGAAGAAGCAACCTTGTCTATCCCACCATGGCCGTCACCCACGAAGGACTTGCCTCACTAGCAGTAGATCTTCACGACGTAGGCGATCTCCTTGCCCTTACAAACTCCTTGGTTCAACTCCACAATCTTGTCGAAGGCTCCCAAGTGACACCTAGCCAATCTAGGAGACACCACTCTCCAAGAAGTAACAAATGGTGCGTTGATGATGAACTCCTTGCTCTTGTGCTTCAAATGATAGTCTCCCCAACACTCAACTCTCTCTCATAGGATTTGGATCTGGTGGAAAGAAGATTTGAGTGGAAAGAAACTTGGGCAAGGCTAGAGAACAAGATTCATGTGGTAGGAATGGAATATCTTGGCCTCAACACATGAGTTGGTAGTTCTCTCTCAGAACTGGTAAGTTGGAAGTGTAGGTTTGTTCTAATGGCTCTCTCAATGAATGAAGAGGAGGTGGAGGGGTATATATAGCCTCCACACAAAATCTAACCATTACACACAATCTACCAATCTTGGTGGGACTGAATCAACAAACTCGGTCAGACCGATTTAGTAAACCTAGTGACCGTTAGGATTTTCGGTGGGACTGACATGCAACTCGGTGACACCGATTTTCGGTTAGGGCATAACGTAATCTCGGTGAGACCGATTACACAAACTCGGTGAGGCCGATTTTTGGTTAGGGCATAACGTAATCTCGGTGAGACCGATTACACAAACTCGGTGAGGCCGATTTTGGTAATTAGCTAACTAGAGAGTTGGTCAGGTAAACTCTGTGGGACCGATTTGCTCTTTTCGGTGAGACCGAAATGTTACAAAAGGGAAACAGAGAGTTTACATTGCAATCTCGGTGGGACCGATTGCTCATTTTGGTTAGACCGAAACGTTACGAAGGGAAATAGAGAGATTACAATCCCATCTCGGTGAGACCGAGATCCCTATCGGTGAGACCGATTTGCCTAGGGTTTGTGGTAGTGGCTATGACATTTGAACTTGGTGGCGCCGGATAGAAAGAATTGGTGTGACCGATTTTGGCTTTAGGTTTAGGTCATATGAGGATGTGAGAAAGTCGTTTAGGGTATTTGGAGCATATCACTAAGCACATGAAGCAAGAGGCTCATTAAGCAACACCTCATCCCTCCTTGATAGTATTGGCTTTGCCTATAGACTCAATGTGATCTTGGATCACTGAAATATAAAATGTAGAGTCTTGAGCTTTTGAGCTTGAGCCAATCCTTTGTCCTTGATATTTTGAGGGATCCACTTTCATCATCCATGCCATGCCATTCATTGAGCTTCCTGAAATAATAGTCTTGGAATAGCATTAGCTCAATGAGCTATATGTTGTTATGAATTACCAAAACCACCTAGGGATAGTTGCACTTTCAATCTCCTTCTTTTTGGTAATTGATGACAACATATAGATCAAAGCTTCGACAAATGATAATAAGATTGAACAACATCGTTGCATTGAGAAGTATGTGATAAGCAAGAGCTCCCCCTAAATTTGTGCATATTTTAAGATTTGCTATGGACTGCAAATGCACAAGGAAATAGGCTCATGGGTTACTCTTCCATGTCACATACATCTTGGTGGAGCGCTCAAAATAATAAAGATTGAATACATGCACTCATCACCAAGCAAAGTGAATGATCATATAAGGATAGGTAAGATAATATCATCAAACATGCATAAGTGTAGCTTATGATCAAACACATGATCATCAAAGTCTCACAGGTAATTGCATAGTATCTCTAGCAATCAAAAGCAAACAAGTTTAACCAAGAAGACAAGAGAGAACAAAAAACAACAAATCTCTCACTCGAAGCCTATGATGTATACATTTTTCTCCCCCTTTGGCAACAAGTTACCAAAAAGTTCATAGAAAATGCATAGAGCTAGATCGACTCTCAGGCTTGGTCTTCAGGTGGTGGTGGTGTCCGGATAACTCCAAGAATCAAGGCTTCATTCGATGTAGATGGAGCTGGAGGACTTGGTGCTGGAGTTGGTTGCACTGGAGCTGTAGGAGCTGTAGATGGTGCAGATGATGTGGCTCTTGTGTCTGTCACAGGCACTGTAGCTGACCTCTGAGCTCTAGCCACTCTGGCAAATGCATCAGTGGTTGTCTTGCCCTTCCTCTCCTGCATGTCATCCTGAAGCTGTTCCACAACTAACTGAATCTCAGTTACTTTGACATCAAGATCATAGAACTTTTGTTCCATGATCCTTTCCAGGCTCTCCTGGTTTTGAGTTAGGGTGGCCAACCCCTTCTCAATCCTCGGTGTTGATGCTATCAAGTAACCAAGCTGCTCCTGCTTGTTCTTCAAGAAATACTCATATGCCTCCTCTTGAGTTGGAATCTTGGCAGCCTTCTCTTTCCTTGCTTTCTCCTTCTTCGCTTGAGCTTGCACTGATGATGGTTCATCCTCATTCATGACAACTTGATTGTCCTTAAAGTCTGGATAGAGAGCAAAATTTTCTTTATCCAACTGATATTTTCCTATGCCCATCTTTGAGTTAATCAACTCTTGAATCTGTGGGGCATATCCACAACTTCTCTTCTGGTCTGCTGTAGTCCTCTTGATAGTTTCAACCATAAGGCTCATGACCTTGAATTTCTGGGGCACATCAAATACATGTAGCAAGTTTATTGCATGCCCTCTAATCATGTTGTGATTACCTGATTTGGGAAAAAGAGAGTGCCTTAAGATCTGGTTGATCGTAGGCAGCCCTGACAGAACAAAATGAACTGATCCAAACTTGAAAATCTCAAGTGCTTCATCAGGGATCTCCTTGTACATATGTGACATTGAGTTATGATCCATTTTCTTCTTGGCATAAATATCCAAGTCATCTTCACTCTCCTTTGGGGAATTGATCAGGCTTGCCCATTCCTCAATGGTTGACTGGTATCTCGTTCCTTCAGACATCCAAACTATCCTGCCATCTGGATAGAAGTGTGCTGTGGAGTAGAATTGCATAATGAGTTCATCATTCCAGTTGGTGAGCTTCTGCCCAACAAAATCTGCAACTCCACAAGCAATGAAACTGTCTTGCACTCCAGGATAGTGTTCCTCATTTTCCTTCATGTAGGTCTAGTCGACCCACCTCATATCACACACTATGGGCTTCTTGTCCAACAAGATTGTCTCATAGAAATCCTGCTGCTCCTTGGTGTGGAACATGTAATCTATAACAGTCCTTCTCCTGGTGGCATATGGATCTGACTCTCTCCATAGCCTCAACCCTAGATCTCTCCTGATCTTCATGTTCTCAGCCACAGGATGAGCATCATTGTGGTCTAGGATCTTGGGTTTGAGCTTCCTTAAGATTTGCCCTTCTTTATCTTCCTCAGCAGCATCCTCAGGTAGTGGGGCCTTGTTCTTCTCAGCTGCTGGTATACTCCTAGTATTTCTCTTTGGTGCAATCTTGGGCTTGGAGGCAGCTTTGGATGCTTCTTTGGTCTTTGATGTTGCAGCCCCTGACTTTATAGCATCACCCATCAGCTTTTGTGCCTTGGGTGCTGGTTCAGCAACCTCTTCTCCCTCTTCCATCATGGAAGGTTGACCAACAACTCTGGCCATGGTCTTCTTGACCCTTTCCTTCCTTTTCTTTCCTTCTGCAGCTGGCTCTTTGGGATTAGGCTTTTCAGGTACTTGAGTTGATCCTCTGGCTTTGGACATTGGTTGTCTTCCTGCTGGCCTTTTGATCTTCATGCCTGGCTTTACTGCAGTTGAACTGAGCACCTTCTTGAGCACTACCTTCTTGGAAGTAGCCTCATCTTCAACAGCAACAAAATCCTCATCCTCAGAGTCTGAGGTTCTCTTCCTTCTAGCTCTTGTGGCTGCTTTGGGCAAATTGCTGGGAGTGCTTCTGATCCCCTCATCTGAGCTACTAGAGGGACTAGTGCCCTCACTCATGTGAATCTGCTCTGCTGACTTGTTCTGACTATCACTTTGGTCTGACATGCTGCAAATCACTGACTGCTGACCCTGTGAATAGTTATAGATGAGATAGAGTGGATGAGCATCACAAAATGTAGAGATTTTCGCAAAAGAATGATTCAAAAAACTTAGTTTTAGTTTCCACAGAAAGCATTTCGGATCTACCGATTTTCAAACTCGGTGATACTGAAGCAATTTTGGAACCTAAACTAGTGAACTCGGTCGGACCGAGTCACAGTTCGGTGGCACCGAGACTGCTAGGGTTTCACAAAGTTCTAAAATCGGTCAGACCGAGACTTACTAGTGCAATGGCGTTAGCCAAATCGGTGGGACCGAGTTTTTCAACTCGGTGGGTCCGAGATGGTTTCGGCGGAAACCTAACCCTAAATTTTCGAATCACATCTATTCTAAGGATCGCATTGACTGGATAGGAGTGTTTCAATCGTGGCAAGATGCATTACGAACACAATGTGCTGAGAATTAGATGAGGATAGCACTGTGATCGAGTTCATAACCAAGTTCGACGGTGAACTCGCTACGGCGGCAACGGCGGAGAAGAAATCCATTGACGGCGGTGGAGACCAGCTACAGGAGGCGGCTGGCGACGAAGTCGACGATCCATAGACCTAGTAGGCAGAGCGAGCTATGCGCGGGCGAGGAGTTTCGGAGAAAGTTTTCCAAAATTTCCCGTGAGTATAAATAGCCCGACACTGTCGGTGTGACCGAGTGGAACAACTCGGTGGCACCGAGATGCATAACTGTTAACAATTACAGCAACTCGGTGTGACCGAAAAGTTCAAACCGGTTGCACCAAGATTGAAAACCTAGATCGACTTAGTGATCTTGGTAGGACCGAAATGGAGGAATCGGTCAGACCCAAAATCACAAAGAAGTTTTGGAAGTTTAAGTCTATGACGAATCGGGGACTCCAAGTGGTCCTCACACAGAGTGGTTTGAATCTGACCTGATCAAATTTTGTGATGTAGCATGAATAGAGTTCGAGACGAGAAAAGCATAGATAGCTAGAGAAGGTTCTTAGGCATTCTTGTCCATCCACTTGGCCAAAGAAAAAGAAGACAATCAATCTAAACAACAAGCGGATGTCCTTGAATGAGTAAAATATGCAACCAACATGCTCACACAATAAAATGACAAATGAAATATGTGGCAAAGCATGCACAACCAATTCTAGCATCTATCAAACAATTGGCGATGACTAGGTCATCTATATATGAGTATATTGACTTAGGAGTCAAATGAGAACATTTGATCATAGGTCATACTCATCGTTTAAGCTCAAGTGGGGTTACCACTTTTACATAATGCATTGATGTGTTCACATCATTAGAGTTGCTTTGACTCAATTCTTTAGAGTTAAGCTCCCCCTAGATGTGAGATCCCCCCATAGAGGGATGAACTAACCTTGGGTTGTGTCGATGATGACTTCCTGTAGGTGTTGAAGATGTGGATGCTCAATGTTGATGTAGATCTTTTGGAGCAATCCTTTGGAGTGAGTTGCACTTTCAATACCTACACGGGTTAGTCCCACAAGGAACAAACAAGAATATCCATAGACATAGAGTGATGCACACACAATATGATGTCCATGAAAACATTAGGTTACTGAGGGAGTCCTGGATTAGGGGGTGCTCGGATAGCCGGACTATGACCTTTGGCCGGACTCCCGGACTATGACCTTTGGCCGGACTCCCGGACTATGAAGATAGAAGATTGAAGACTTCGTCGATAGGACTTCACTTGGCGTGGAAGGCAAGCTTGGCGATACGATATGAAGATCTCCTCCCATTGTAACCGACTCTGTGTAACCCTAGCCCTCTCCGGTGTCTATATAAACCGGAGAGTTTTAGTCCGTAGGACGAACAACAATCATACCATAGGCTAGCTTCTAGGGTTTAGCCTCTCTAATCTCGTGGTAGATCAACTCTTGTACTACCCATATCATCAATATTAATCAAGCAGGAGTAGGGTTTTACCTCCATCGAGAGGGCCCGAACCTGGGTAAAAATATCGTGTCCGTCGTCTCCTGTTACCATCCGCCTAGACGCACAATTCGGGACCCCCTACCCGAGATCCGTCGGTTTTGACACCGACATTGGTGCTTTCATTGAGAGTTCCTCTGTGTCGTCGCCGTTAGGCCCGATGGCTTCTTCGATCATCAACCACGACGCGGTCCAGGGTGAGAATTTTCTCCCCGGACAGATCTTCGTGTTCGGCGGCTTTGCACTGCAGGCCAATTCGCTTGGCCAATTGGAGCAGATCGAAAGCTACGCCCCTGGCCATCAGGTCAGATTTGGAAATTTGAACTACATGGCTGATATCCGCAGGGACTTGATCTTAGATGGATTCAAGCCACAGCCGAGCGCGCCGCACTATCACGATGGGCATGATCTAGCTCTGCCACCGGACAATGCCCAGAGCGCCGCTCAGGTGTCCGCTCCGACCCTTAGCTCAGAGCCGACCGCACCAATCAGGGACGGACGGTTGGACGCCGCCTCGGGGGCTGCAATCTCTACAGCGATCGAGCCGAGTACCAGCCTTGTCCTTTATGAAGCTTGTGACTCCAAGGTGCCAGACTCTTTTCCGAACACCGAATGTTCCGCACCCCTTCCGATCGAACCCAATGGGGTTCCGATCATGGAGTTCACCGCCGCGGACATCTTTCAGCACTCGCCCTTTGGCGACATCCTGAATTCACTAAAGTCTCTCTCTTTATCAGGAGAGCCCTGGCCGGACTATGGTCAGCAAGGTTGGGATACGGACGACGAAGAAATTCGAAACCCACCCACCACCCACTTCGTAGCCCAACATGCTCGACTTCGACTCCGAAGACATGGACGGTATGGACGCCGATGAAGGAGACGACCAAGAACCAGCGCCTATAGGGGACTGGAAAGCCACCTCGTCATATGACATATACATGGTGGACAACCCAAAGGAAGGTAATGGCGATGGAACAACGGAGGATGACCCCTCCAAGAAACAGACTAAGCGCTAATGTCAGTGGCGCCGCTCTAAATCCTGCCACAGCAAAAACGGCGATTCCGGCACCGGAGACAATAACAGCCCGGACAGTGCCGAAGACAACCCCCTCCAGCAGGATTCAGCGCGGGAGGATGGAGAAGCCAGCCCTCATAAGAGAGCAACAGATAGAGAGGTCGAGGACGACAATTATATGCCTCCCTCCAAAGACGAGTCAAGCCTCGATGACGACAAATTTGTCGTGCCAGAGGATCCCATCGAACAAGAGCGTTTCAAACGCAGGCTTATGGCCACGGCAAGCAGCCTCAAGAAAAAACAGCAGCAGCTTAGAGCTGACCAAGATTTGCTAGCCGACAGATGGACTGAAGTCCTGACGAACGAAGAGTACAAACTCGAACGCCCCTCCAAGAGCTACCCAAAGCGTAGGATGCTACCCCAACTAGAGGAGGAAGCAACTAAACCTACATCACCAGCATATGATGCGGCCGATCGGCCACCCCGTGGCTGTGACAGAGAGGCCTTTCGGCCCTCAACTCAAGCCGCACCCCGGCGCCGCTCAAAAAGTACCAAGGCACGGGGAAACGTGCCAGACCTGCAAGACATATTGGAGGACAAGGCAAGGCAAACAAGATCGATCTACGGATCGCGCGGGTGCCCCACGACACGTGACGATAACCGTCACGTCGGATATGGCAAATACGGCCAGGCCGAACACATCAAACAAAGCTCATCCGAGCTACGTCGTGATATAGCCCAGTACAGAGGCGCCGCACACCCACTATGTTTCACAGATGAAGTAATGGATCATCAAATCCCCGAGGGTTTTAAACCCGTAAACATCGAATCATACGATGGCACAACAGATCCTGCGGTATGGATCGAGGATTATCTCATTCACATCCACATGGCCCGCGGTGATGATCTACACGCTATCAAATACCTCCCGCTCAAGCTTAAAGGACCAGCTCGGCATTGGCTTAACAGCTTGCCAGCAGAGTCAATTGGTTGCTGGGAGGACCTGGAATCCGCATTTCTTGACAACTTCCAGGGCACTTATGTGTGACCACCAGACGCTGATGACCTAAGACACATAATTCAGGAGCCAGAGGAATCGGCCAGACAATTCTGGACACGGTTCCTAACCAATAAAAATCAAATAGTCGACTGTCCGGACGCAGAGACCCTTGCAGCCATCAAACATAACATCCGAGACGAATGGCTTGCCTGGCACCTAGGACAAGAAAAGCCGAAATCTATGGCAGCCCTCACGACACTCATGACCCGCTTTTGCGCGGGAGAAGATAGCTGGCTAGCTAGTAGCAATAACATGACCAAGAGCCCTGGTAATTCGGATACCAAGGACAACAATGGCAGGTCGCGTCATAACAAGCATAAGCGCCGCATTAATGGCGACAATACTGAGGATACGGCAGTTAATGCCGAATTCAGAGGCTCTAAACCCGGTCAGCGGAAAAAGCCATTCAAAAGAACTAGTCCAGGCCCGTCCAGTTTAGACCGGATACTCGACCGCTCGTGCCAGATACACGGCACCCCCGAACAACCAGCCAATCACACCAACAGGGATTGTTGGGTGTTCAAGCAGGAAGGCAAGTTAAGTGCTGAACACAGAGACAACGGGCTGCATAGCGATGACGAGGAGGAGCCCCGGCCACCGAAGAACAGATGACAGAAGGGCTTTCCCCCACAAGTGCGGACGGTGAACATGATATACGCAACCCATATCCCCAAAAGGGAACGGAAGCATTCTCTCAAGGACGTCTATGTGTTGGAGCCAGCCGCCCCAAAGTTCAACCCATGGTCCTCCTGCCCGATCACTTTTGATCGAAGGGATCACCCCACTAGCATTCGTCACGGCGGATTCACCGCATTCGTTCTAGACCCAATCATTGACGGATTTCACCTCACTAGAGTCCTCATGGACGGCGGCAGCAGCCTGAACCTGATTTATCAGGATACAGTGTGAAAAATGGGTATAGATCCCTCAAGGATTAAACCCACAAAGACGACCTTTAAAGGCGTCATACCAGGTGTAGAAGCCAGCTGTACAGGCTCAGTTACGCTTGAAGTGGTCTTCGGATCACCGGATAATTTCCGAAGCAAGGAGTTAATCTTTGACATAGTCCCGTTCCGCAGTGGCTATCACGCCCTGCTTGGACGAACCGCATTTGCAAAATTCAATGCGGTGCCGCACTACGCATATCTCAAGCTCAACCAGGCCCTCGCGGAGTCATTACGGTCAATGGAAACACCGAACACTCTCTCCGAACAGAGGAGCACACGGCGGCCCTGTCGGCGGAAGTACAAAGTAGCCTCTCAAGGCAATTCTCCAGTCCGGCTGTTAAACGTCCGGACAACATGAAACGCACCCAAAGTAACCTACAACAAAACCGTCTAGCACGTTCCGAGCAAGCATAGCAGTGCGGCCCCAACCCCAGCCCTCGCGAGATTGCGATACCAGTACCACGCGTACATAATTACACTCTGGAAATACCATGGGCATAAGGGGAGGGGCACAACCACGGCACGCCCAGAATGCGGATCAACCGCACTGGGGGCTCCTGATTTTGCCATTTCTTTTTTTATATACTTTTAGAACTCCATTATTCAGAAGGCCTGTCCGGTAGTACAATCGCCGAACACACCATGCAACAGCCAGGGAGACAACAGGCCATGTCAAATGTCCAGGTGGTCTCTATAATGAGCTAAATACATGTCTTACTTAAAGTCTCGCAGCTTGCCCCTGGAGGGGGACATGTCAAATAATCCCATCTCTTGCGTATCGCACTATTTGTATCGTCCTGCTCTTATAGCAGCCCTTTTAATAAACAATACATAGCTCTTGTCTATTATTGCACTCATTTTTTATATAAATACGTTCAGTTATGACATTATGCAACTGTATACTTTGGTACGGCCAATACACCAGGGGCTTAAGTACCTCATAATACGGTGTGAGAAGACCGAACACTCTCATGAGTGCGGCACCCCGAACTTATAGCATTATATGCATCGGCTCCGAATCATGTCTTGGGTCAATAGTTGGGTTTGCCCGGCTCCCATGTTTTGGTACCTTACGTTGCGCTATGTCGGCTAAGGTAGCGCTGGGAGAACTACTGCGATTGTGCCCCAGTTGAGCTGGGTTAACACCTCAGTAGAGAAAGCTAAAACTGACCGTCATGATAGGGCGAGAGACCGATCGCTGTTCGAGAGGTTTTTCGAGTCCTTAAAGACTTATGCCGCTTAGAGCGAGGACCTGGCTTTGTCCGGCCTAGGCGTGGATAGCGCCCTGAACTCGGTCTTCCGAATACTAGGGGCTTCGCCGAAATTTATAATTATAGAATTCTATGGCTAAGTGAGAGTTATAAAGCATTATAAGTTCGGTTGCCTTGTTCGTTGTGCTGAGCGCCTCCCTCGATGGACCCAAGAATGGGAACAAGAGCGCTCAGGTTTATCCCAAACACCCCAGCACTCGTGGCATGGGGGTAGAAGCCGACGACTTGCATCTCTCAGATTTAATAAACGGCCGCACAGAAAGTAATATTTTAAATTCAAAAGGCGTTGCTTAGCGCATATGAACAAGTTTTCAGCGCACAGGATAAACACGAGCGAGTTTACTCAAAAATTACATCCCTGGTACATTCATCCGCCACACGACGGGCACCCTTCTGGACGCCCTCATAATACATCTCGGGCCTGTGATGCTCCTTCCCCTCCAGTGGCCCCTCTGTCACCAGCTTCTCAGCATCCAGCTTGCCCCAGTGCACTTTAGCACGGGCAAAAGCCCTACGGGCGCCTTCGATGCAAACGGAGCGCTTGATGACTTGAAGCCGGGGACAGGCATCCACCAGCCGCCACACGAGCCCAAAGTAGCTCAAAGGCATGGCCTCCCCAGGCCACAGTCGGCCTATCAACCCTTCATGGCCTGTTCGGCTGCCTTATGAAGCTCGACCAGCTGCTTCAGCTGGTCGCTCAGGGGCACCGGGTGTCCGGCCCCAACATACTGGGACCAGAACACTTTCTCCGTCGAGCTCCCTTCCTCGGCCCGGTAGAATGCAGCGGCAGTGGATACACTGCGGGGCAGATCTGCGAATGCTCTTGGAGAGCTCCGGATTCAGGTAAGTAACAGGTAATTTACTTTCACGTGCTTGCTTTGCATAAAGAATGCCTTACCCGCCGCAATCCTTTTCATCACCTCAATTTCCTGGAGGGCTTTCTGGGCTTTGGCCTTGGCAGATTTGGCGCTTTCAAGTGCCGAGGCAAGCTCGGACTCTCGTGTCTTCGAGTCAAGCTCTAAACTCTCGTGTTTCTTCACGGGAGCATCAAGCTCTTGCCGCACCTCCGCCACCTGCGCCTCCTGCTTTTCACGCTCAGAGCGCTCCATGGCCGCATTGTCTTCGGCCTTGGAAAGCGCTTCCTTCAGGGTCGCCACCTTGGTTGTGGCCCCTGCAACATTCACGTTGGTCCTGACATTATTTGCAACCAGGTATTTATATATACACTTACATAAGGTACTATATACCTTCTTTGTCCTTAAGCTTCTTCTTGGCAAGGCCGAGCTCGTCCTCGGACCGCTCGAGGCTCTGCTTCAATGCATCAACCTCCGTAGTTAGTGCGGCAGATGTCAGCAGCGCAGCCTGCATTCCCATATTGACATATTTATGTTAGACTCCTGCGTATATCTTTTTAGATCCTTAGTCCGGTTTTTCTTTCCGAACACCAAACTGAGCATCAGGGGCTACTGTCTATGCGGTAACATTTTTACATGTTTTAAATACATACCTCAAAGCCTGTTAGAAGGCTGGTACAGGCTTCTGTCAGCCCGCTCTTGGCGGACTAAACCTTCTGGATCACCGCACTCATAACAGTGTGGTGCTCCTCGTTGATGGAGGCACCGTTAAGCACCTCCAGCAAATTGTCCAGCGCCTCCGGTTGGACGGAGGCCGCCTGCATTGTAGGCTTGCCCTTCTTGCGAGGGGGCCGCCTGCCGGACTCCGGAACCACTGAAGGTTCTGGAGCGGTGTCCGGCCCAGGGCCGGACTTAGATCCCTCTGGGGCTTCATCCCCTTTGGGCCTGGAGTCCGGGAGGTCGCCTTGCGGCGCCTCCAGGACCACCTCCTCCTGGTTTAGCCCCTTTTGGGACTCCACCTCGGCATCGTCCGTAGGGCGAGGGGAGGAGGCCGTCGGGAGTGAAGCGCTATTCACATCCGACGAATCCAGGGAGCCGCTCGACGAATCGCCGAGCTGAGCCTTAGGTGGACTGCATGATTGAATTCGGCATCAGAAGGTACTGTACAATAGAGGAATGCCATAAGTTATTCTAGTATCCAGATACTTACGATTTTGCCAGGGGCTTGGCCCTGGATGGCCATTCCTCTCCGCCATCATCGGCGTCGGAGGCGTAGTCCAGAAGATGGGTCTTCCCCTTCTTGGACCCTCCGGCCTCCCCAGTTGGGGCGGCCTTCCTTTTCTTTCCTCCCCCCGCTGGAGGGGGGGAGGCTTCTTCTTCCTCCTCCTTGTCTTCAGAGGCGGAGTGCGCTTCGGGGTCGTCGGGCGATGAATCCGACACCACCAGGCGCCGGGAACTCTTTCGAGTCCCCGTGGCCTTTTTCTTGGCCTTCTTCTCCAGCACCACGTGAGGTGCCGGAACCAGCAGCTTTGCCAAGCATGCGTATGCTGGGCCTTCGGGCAAAGGGGCCGGACAGCCAAACTGTTCGGACGTCCTCTTCCAGTCCTGTCAAAGGAGTGGGAGTTTAGATCCTGCATAGAGTCAAACTATGAAAATCAAGTGTCCGGTAAAGGATAAAAACAAGCTTACTTCGGTGGCTTGGTGCTTGGCGCAGAATTCGCGATACTCGGTGATGGGAGGGGAGACCTCGGAGCTCTTGAATATCACCTTCCAGGCGTCCTCGTTCTTTGTGTCGAAGAGCCTGGACAAAGTCTGGTGCTGGGCCGGGTCGAACTCCCACAAGTTGAAGGTCCGTCGTTGACACGGGAGGATCCGGCGGAAGAGCATGGCCTGGACTACGTTGACAAGTTTGACCTTCTTGTTTACTAGGTCTTGGACGCAAGTTTGGGCTCTGGTCACCTCTTTCGTATTACCCCACAACAGGCCCGTCTCTTTCCAAGATGTGAGCTATGTGGGAATGCCAGATTGGAATTCGGGGGCCGCTGCCCACTCAGGGTCACGCGGCTCGGTGATGTAGAACCACCCCGATTTCCAGCCTTTGATGGTTTCCACGAAGGAGCCCTCGAGCCATGTGACGTTGGGCATCTTGCCCACCATGGCGCCTCCGCACTCCGCTTGCCGGTCGCCCTCGACCTTCGGCTTGACGCTGAAGATCATCAGCCATAGGCCGAAGTGGGGTTTGATATGGAGGAAGGCCTCGCACGTGATGATAAACGCCGAGATGTTGAGGATGAAGTTCGGGGCCAGATCATGGAAATCCAGGCCGTAGTAGAACATGAGCCCCCGGACAAAGGGGTGAAGTGGGAAGCCCAGTCCACGGAGGAAATGGGTAAGGAATGCCACCCTCTCATGGGGCCTAGGGGTGGGGATGAGTTGCCCCTCATCTGGGAGCCGGTGCGGGATGTCGTTAGACAAGTATCCGGCTTTCCTCAACTTTTTGATGTGCCCCTCCGTGATGGTGGAGGCCATCCATCTACCTCCCGCTCCGGACATGATTGGAAAAGGTTGAGGTGGGAAGTGCGAACTTGGGTGCTGGAGCTCGAGTACGCGGAAATGGATAAGCAAAGGAGGAAGAAGGCGTAGATTGAAAGGGTGAATTCTTATCCCCTTATATGGGCGGCCGAAGATGCGTGCCCCCACCAGCCTAGTAAAACTCGCTTACCTCCCAAGCGCCGTGATTGATGGCGCGGTTGGGTTACCCACGCCCGGATTGATGAGAATCCCGGAATAAGGGGAAACGATCTCTGCTTTGACAAGACGTGCCAAGGAAACCGCCTTGCTAAACACATTGAGGTGGGACAGTAAAACAATTCGAACGAAAGCTTGGCTGCGGCATGACGTCACGCTATGGAATACGTCAGCAGATTAGATTTGTGCAGATATTATTCTCTCTACGGTGGTAAGTGGAACTTATTTTACAGAGCCGGACACTATCCTTGTGTTCAACATCTTCTATGAAGTATTCGGAGGAGGAACCCGCCTTGCAATGCCGAATACAAATTTGCGCGCTGGACCCGTCGTCATTGAAGCCTGGTTCACGGGCTACTGAGGGAGTCCTGGATTAGGGGGTGTTTGGATAGCCGGACTATGACCCTTGGATGGACTCCCGGACTATGAAGATACAAGATTGAAGACTTTGTCCCGTGTCCGGATAGGACTTTACTTGGCGTGGAAGGCAAGCTTGGAGATACGATATGAAGATCTCCTCCCATTGTAACCGACTCTGTGTAACCCTAGCCCTCTCCGGTGTCTATATAAACCAGAGAGTTTTAGTCCGTAGGACGAACAACAATCATACCATAGGCTAGCTTCTAGGGTTTAGCCTCTCTGATCTCGTGGTAGATCAACTCTTGTACTACCCATAATTCATCGAATATTAATCAAGCAGGAGTAGGGTTTTACCTCCATCGAGAGGGCCGAACCTGGGTAAAAAATCGTGTCCTGTCTCTGCTTACATCCGCCGCTGACAGCCACAGTTCAGGGACCCCTCCGAGAGATCCAGTCGGTTTTTTGATCCACGACACCGACTTTAAGTTCTTGACTGTAACCCTTGCACTTATTTTCAAATGCATCAATCTCCTCTTTAAGCTTGTCCTTGCCTTTGTTCTTGTGGTCTTGTGGTGGAAGATCATCTTGTGCTTGTGTCCCCTTGAAGGAAGTAGGATCATACTTATCTTGTTGAGGAACAAACTTCATCTTGGGGTATTGATCTTATTCCCACTCAACTCCATTGGCATTGAACTTTCGTTCAAAACCAACACCTTGATTCTTCCGGCGCCTTCCTTACTTGCGTACAATTTCCTCGAATTGCTTACTTCCGACAAGGCTCTTGTATACACCTTTCTCTATAATTCCCTTCAATAAGCTATTTTCTTGCTCAAGTGTAACTTGGCTAAGAGAATCATTAGTGGAATCAAGAGAACTACTAGAAGCAACAATATTTAATTTAGCATAATCATTGTTACTACTAGAGGAAGAATCTTTCTTGTTCTTGTTACTAGACTTGACTTGAGGCATGTAAGTGGATAAGAGTAAATGCTTGGCAATATAAGAAGAACTTTTCTTGCGAAGATCATCATTGATTGCCTTTAAGAACTCATGCTCTTTCTCAAGATTGAGCTTTTCAAAGCGTAACTTCTCATGAGCCCTTAAAAGTTCTCGATGATTTTTGAAGATAGTTTTATGAGCTAACTTAAGAGTGTTTAGTTCTTTAGTTAGAAGCTCAATCTTCTCCTTATCATTGTCATTCGTTTTATCTTGTTTAGCATGATTAATTGACGTTCCAGCATAGTATTCATCACTAGAGTTGTCAACAAGTAAATCATCATCACCTAGCAAGTCATCTTCATCACTATTGAAATCAACATAGTCGGGATGAGTTACCTTAGGGCCTTTAGCCATGAAGCATCTTCCAATTCCTTCATTTGGTGAGTCAAATATGTCATAGGAGTTGGTTGACACAAGTGCTAGACCGACAACACCTTCATCTTGAGTATGTTCAGAGTCGGAGTGATAGCTCTCTTAGAGTGATGTTCAGAGTCGGAACCGGATACCCATTCACCAACATGAGCTTGATGTCTTCATTTTGTGTAGCTCTTTGATGACTTGTCCTTCCTTTCTGAATCTTTGCTTCTCCGTGAGGGTCTTCGTTCATAACAATTATCTCTACTCCTTCTCTCTCTTGACGGTGATTCTTCTCTTCTACTTCTTCTTTTTGGAGAATCTTCTCTTCTTTTGTAGGGTGTCGTACACTCATTAGAATAGTGTCCGGGTCTCCCACAATTGTAGCAATTGCGCTCTCGACTGGAAGATCTCTTGTCATTGTAGGACCTTGACTTAGAGCTTCTTTCTTTGCTTCTACTCTTGTAGAATTTGTTGAAATTCTTCACCATTAAGCTCAATTCTTCATTGAAGGTTTGTTTATCATTTGATGATGTGGGGGATTCACATGAGGCTTTGTAAGCACCACTTGACTTGTTGTGAAGTTCCTCCTTATCCTTGAGTGACATCTCATGAGCAACAATTCTACCAATGACCTCCGTTGGCTTGAGATTCTTGTAATTGGGCATCATTTGAATCAATGTGCACACGGTATCATATTTTCCATCCAATGCTCTTAGGATCTTCTTGATGATGAATCTGTCGGTCACCTCTTCACTCCCTAAGTCGGCAATCTCATTTGTGATAAGAGCAAGCCTAGAGTACATTTCAGCGACACCTTCACCATCCTTCATTTTGAACTTGTCAAGCTGACTTTGGAGCACATCCAACTTGGATTCCTTGACGGAGTCGGTACCTTCATGCATATCAATCAAAGTGTCCCAAATTTCCTTTGCATTCTCAAGATGGCAGATTTGGTTGAATTCTTCCGGGCATAAACCATTGAAGAGGATATCACAAGCTTGAGCGTTGTATTGCAGCATCTTCAATTCATCCGCACTCGCTTTATGGTTTGGTTCTCTCCCATCAAAGAACTCACCTTGCAAGCCAATACAAACAATAGCCCAAATGGCGGGGTTATGTCCAAGAATATGCATTTTCATCTTATGCTTCCAACTAGCAAAATTAGTTCCATCAAAGTAAGGACCTCTATGATGATAATTTCCCTCGCTAGATGCCATACTCTCCTAGGTTGTGAAACCAAGGCTATGACCACCAAAAGCTATGGAATCAAAGCAAATGGAGACCAAAGCTCTGATACCACTTGTAGGACCTTGGAGTATGTCTAGAGGGGGGGTGATTAGACTACTTGACCAATTAAAAACTTAACCTTTTCCCAATTTTAGAGTTTGGCAGATTTTAGCAATCTTTGGACAAGTCAAGCAATCATCACGCAATTCAAGCAAGCATGCAAAGAGTATATAGGCAGCGGAAATTAAAGCATGCAACTTGCAAGAAAGTAAAGGGAAGGATTTGGAGGATTCAAACACAGTTGGAGACACGGATGTTTTTGTCGTGGTTCCGATAGGTGGTGCTATCGTACATCCACGTTGATGGAGACTTCAACCCACGAAGGGTAACGGTTGCGCGAGTCCACGGAGGGCTCCACCCGAGAAGGGTCCACGAAGAAGCAACCTTGTCTATCCCACCATGGCCGTCGCCCACGAAGGACTTGCCTCACTAGCGGTAGATCTTCACGAAGTAGGCGATCTCCTTGCCCTTACAAACTCCTTGGTTCAACTCCACAATCTTGTCGGAGGCTCCCAAGTGACACCTAGCCAATCTAGGAGACACCACTCTCCAAGAAGTAACAAATGGTGCGTTGATGATGAACTCCTTGCTCTTGTGCTTCAAATGATAGTCTCCCCAACACTCAACTCTCTCCATAGGATTTGGATCTGGTGGAAAGAAGATTTGAGTGGAAAGCAACTTGTGGAAGGATAGAGATCAAGATTCATGTGGTAGGAATGGAATATCTTGGCCTCAACACATGAGTAGGTAGTTCTCTCTCAGAACTGGTAAGTTGGAAGTGTAGGTTTGTTCTGATGGCTCTCTCCACGAATGAAGAGGAGGTGGAGGGGTATATATAGCCTCCACACAAAATCTAACCGTTACACACAATCTACCAATCTCGGTGGGACCGAATCAACAAACTCGGTCAGACCGATTTAGTAAACCTAGTGACCGTTAGGATTTTCGATGGGACCGACATGCAACTCGGTAGGACCGATATGGTTAGGGTTAGGGCATAACGTAATCTTGGTGAGACCGATTACACAAACTCGGTGAGATCGATTTTGGTAATTAGCTAACCAGAGAGTTGGTCAGGTAAACTCGGTGGGACCAATTTGCTCTTTTCAGTGAGACCAAAATGTTACAAAAGGGAAACAGAGAGTTTACATTGCAATCTCGGTGGGACCGATCGCTCACTTCGGTTAGACCGAAACATTACGAAGGGAAACAGAGAGATTACAATCCCATCTCGGTGAGACCGAGATCCCTATCGGTGAGACCGATTTGCCTAGGGTTTGTGGCAGTGACTATGACATTTGAACTCGGTGGCGCCGAATAGAAAGAATTGGTGTGACCGATTTTGGCTTTAGGTTTAGGTCATATGAGGATGTGAAAAAGTAGCTGAGGGTATTTGGAGCATATCACTAAGCACATGAAGCAAGAGGCTCATTAAGCAACACCTCATCACTCCTTGATAGTATTGGCTTTTCCTATAGATTCAATGTGATATTGGATCACTAAAATATAAAATGTAGAGTCTTGAGGTTTTGAGCTTGAGCCAATCCTTTATCCTTGATATTTTGAGGGTTCCACTTTCATCATCCATGCCATGCCATTCATTGAGCTTCCTGAAATAATAGTCTTGGAATAGCATTAGCTCAATGAGCTATATGTTGTTATGAATTACCAAAACCACCTAGGGATAGTTGCACTTTCACCAGGTGACGTTGGGCATCTTGCCCACCATGGCGCCTCCACACTCCGCTTGCTGGCCGCTCACGATCTTCGGCTTCACGCAGAAGATCTGTAGCCACAGGACAAAGTGAGGCCTGATGCGGAGGAAAGCCTCGCACACAACGATAAACGCCGAGATGTTGAGGACGAAATTTGGGGCTAGATCATGGAAATCTAGCCCGTACTAGAACATGAGCCCGCGGATGAAGGGATGAAGTGGAAATCCCAGTCCACGGACGAAGTGGGCAAGAAATACGACCCTCTCATGGGGTTCCGGGGTTGGAGTGACCTGCCCTTCGTCCGGTATCCGGTGCGTGATATCAGCGTCCAAGTATCCGGCCGCTCGGAGCTCTGCGATATGCTCCTCCTTCACGGTGGAGGCCACCCACTTGCCTCCTGCTCCAGACATGTTTGGCTGTGCGGAGAAAGCGTGAACCAGGGCGCTGGAGCTCGAGGGTGTGGGAATGGATAAGCAGAGGAGGAAGAAGGGGTGGGTAAAAATGGGGAATCCTTATCCCTTTATAGAGGCGATGAACGGTGCGCCTCGTCACATTCCCGTTGAGAATTGCTTGTTTTCCGAGCGCCACGATTAATTGCGCGGTTGGGTTACCCATACCCGTATTTATGGAGATCCCGTAATAAGGGGACATGATCTCTGCTGTGACAAGACGTGCCAAGGAAACCGCCTCGCAATGTGCGCTATGGCTGGTTGTGGGAAAACGGTTCGAATAATGACCCGACCGTAGTGTCATGTCACTTTGTCTAAAGTTGTCAGCAGGTTATATTTATGAAATATCATTCTCTCTACGGTGGTGTATGAAGATCATCTTGCAGATCCGGACACGGTCCAAGTGTTCGATAATTATTTTGGAGTATTCGGAGAAGGAACCCGCCTTGCAATGCCGAACACAAAACTGCGCGCCGGACTCATCGTCATTGAAGCCTGGTTCAGGGGCTACTGAGGGAGTCCTGGATTAGAGGGTATCCGGACAGCCGGACTATATACTTTGGCCGGACTGTTGGACCATGAAGATACAAGATTCAAGACTCCGTCTCGTGTCCGGATGGGACTCTCCTTTGCGTGGAAGACAAGCTTGGCGATCAGGATATTATATTTCCTTCCTTGTAACCGACTTCATGTAAACCCTAGCCCTCTCTGGTGTCTATATAAACCGGAGGGTTTAGTCCTTAGAGGGACGATCACAATCATAATCATCATAGGCTAGCTTCTAGGGTTTAGCCTCTACGATCTCGTGGTAGATCAACTCTTGTACTACTTATCATCAATATCAATCAAGCAGGAAGTAGGGTTTTACCTCCATTGAGAGGGCCTGAACCTGGGTAAACATTGTGTCCCTTGCCTCCTGTTACCATTAGCCTAAGATGCACAGATCGGGACCCCCTCCCCGAGATCCGCCGGTTTTGACACTGACAGTAACCCAACCGTGCCATCAATCGTGGCGCTTGGGAAATAAGCGATCTTAACGGGCAAGTGGGGAGGCGTACAGTTTCTACCACCTTTATAAAGGGATAAGGATTCTCCTCTTTCACCCACGCCTACTTCCTTCTTTGCTCATCCATTCTCGCACGCTCGAGCTCCAGCGCCCCAGTTCTCAGCTTCTCCGCATAGCCAAACATGTCCGGAGCGGGAGGCAAGTGGGTGGCCTCCTCCGTCAAGGAGGAGGACATTAAGAAGCTCTGGGTGGCCGGATACTTGGCCGTAGATATTGCGCACCGGCTCCCGGATGCAGGGCAGATCATTCCGACTCCGGGACCCCATGAGAGGGTCGTGTTCCTCACCCACTTCGTCCGCAGACTGGGATTACCCCTCCACCCATTTGTCCGCGGGCTCTTGTTCTATTATGGGCTGGATTTTCATGATCTGGCCCCTAACTTCATCCTCAACATCTCGGTGTTTATCGTCGTGTACGAGGCTTTTCTCCGTATCCGGCCCCACTTCGGCCTGTGGCTTAAGATCTTCAACGTGAAGCCAAACATAGTGGTCGGCCAGCAGGCGGAGTGTGGTGGCTCCATGGTGGGCAAGATGCCCAGCGTCACCTTGCTTGAAGGCTCTTTTGCGGAGACCGTGAAGGGGTGGCAATTGGGGTGGTTCTACATCACCGAGCCGCGCGACGCCAACTAGGTGGTAGCCCCCGAATTCTGATCTGGCATCCCTGTGCGGCTCACTTCCTGGAAGAGGAAGGGCCTAGCCTAGGGCGCATCCGCAAAGCTGACCGGACTCCAGAACTACGTCAAAAACATGATAACCAAGCATATCAAGCTGGTCAATGTGGTCCAGGTCATGTTATTTCGCCGGATTCTCCCGTGTCAGAGACGGGCATTCAACCTATGGGAGTTCGACGCGGCCCAACACCAGACACTACAAGAGCTCTTCGACACGATGCACAAAGACGTCTGGAAGGTGTTGTTCAAGGCCGGCGAAGTCCCTCCTCCCACTTCCGAGGACCGCGGACTCAGCGCCACGCCAACGCGGTAAGCATTCTACATTTCGCAAGATGTGCCTTTCCTTAGTATATTCATGGGAGGAACTTAATCCATCATAGTGATCTAACAGGAATATGTGGCGATGGCGGAGTGGATCAACTGTCCGGCTTCGCTGCCTAAAGATCTAGCAACCGCTCTCCTGACGGAGATGCTGGTTCCAGTGCTCTATGAGGTGTCGGAGAAGAAGGCCAAGAAGAAGGCCACGGGGACCAGAAAAAGTCTCCGGCGCAAGGTGGTGCCGGACTCATCGTCCGAAGACACCGAGGCGCACTCCTCCAACGACAATGAGGAGGAGGAAGAGGAAAACCCTCTCCCCCAAAACGAGGGGGAGAAGAAAACGAAGGTCGTCCCTTCCGGGGAGGCCGAAGGGTCCAAGAAGGTAAGGACCCTCCCTCCGGACCACTCCACAACCGCCGCCTACAGCGAGGAGGAGTGGCTACCCAGGGCCAAGCCCCTGGCGAAGTCGTAAGTATCTGGATGCCATAATACCTTTTGCATGTTTTTAGCTTTATTACTATGTCAAGATTTTCTTGTGCAGTCTGCCCAAAGCCCACATCGACTTGCCCTCCTCGGATGGGTCCTCCAGCTCGTCGGAGATGAATAGCTATTCGCTCCCGACGGCTTCCACTCCCCGGCCCGCGGGTGACACCGAGGTGTTATCTTAGAGGATGTCAGGCCAGGAGGAGGTAGTCCTGGAGACGCCTCAAGGCGAGAGTCCTGATGCTGGGCTCCTGGGAGGGAAGATCCCCATGGATTCGGATGAGGGAGGGCGCAGCAGGCTTGGCCCCCAGCTGGATACTGCGCCCGAACCTCCAGTGGTTCCAGATTCAGGCAGGCAGCCACCCGCCAAAGGGGGCGAGCCGTCTGTGCCGATGACCTCTGTCCATCCAGGGGCATCGGATAACTTGGTGGAAGCGCTTCAGAGCGCTTCCCTTGATGAAGGACATCGTACTCTTATGAGTATGGTGATTGCGAAGGTTCAGTCCGCCAAAAGCGGATTGACCAAAGCCTACGGCAGCCTCCTGACAGGCTTTGAGGTAAGTAATTTGAATTATGAGAAAGTATCACAATGTAGACAGTAGCCCCTGATGCTCTGTTTGGTGTTCGGGAAGAGAAGCCGAACAGAGGATCAAATATTATTCCCAGGAGTCTAATCATATTATGTCTATGTGAATAAGCAGGCGTCACTGCTGGCCGCCGCCGCCGCCACTGCGGAGGTCTTCGGACTAAGGCAGAGCCTGGGGCGGGCCAAAGAAGAGCTCGGCCTCGTGAGGAGGCAGCTCGAGGAGAACAAAGGTAAGCAATACCCCGTCTAAATGTTATATAAAGGAAAAAATCATGGATGCTAATAGAAGCATGATAAATTTTACTAGGGGACACGACCGAAGTGGCGGCCCTTAAGAAGGCGTTGTCCGAGGACGAAAACAAAGCGGCCAAGGAGCGCACCGAGCGCAAAAAACAAGAGGCGCGAGTTGATGAGGTCCAGCAAGAGCTTCAGGACTTCGTCAAAAAATTCGAGTCCTTGGAGCATGACTCCAAGACGCAAGAGTTAGAGCTTCCGAAGGCCCGTCAGAGCGCACTAGACGCCAAGGCCGAAGCCCAGAAGGCCCTCCAGGAAATTGAGGCGGCCAAGAAGATAGCTGCGGGTAAGGCTTTCATTATGCAAAGCAAGCATGTGGAGGAGACTTTCCTTTTACTTACCCAAATTCGGAGCTCTCTAGGAGCATTCACAGATCTGTCGTGCAGCATCTCTGATGCCGCAGAGTTCTACCGGGCTGAGGAGGGGAGCTTGACGGAGAAGCTGTTTTGGTCCCAGTATATTGGGCCGAACACTCGATGTCCTTGAGCGACCAGCTAAAGCAATTGGTCGAACTCCACAAGGCGGCTGAACTGGCCATGAAGGACTTCATAGTCCGGCTGTGGCCTGGCGAGCCTCTGCCTAGCAGCTACTTTGGCTTTGTCAAGCGGATGGTGAATGCCTGTCCGTGGGTTGAAGTCGTTAAGAGGTTCGTCTGTATTGAGTGTGCATGTCGGTGTCAAAACCGGCGGATCTCGGGTAGGGAGTCCCGAACTGTGTGTCTAGGCGGATGGTAATAGGAGACAAGGGACATGATGTTTTACCCAGGTTCGGGCCCTCTTGATGGAGGTAAAACCCTACGTCCTGCTTGATTAATATTGATGATGTGTGTTACAAGAGTGGATCTACCACGAGATCAAGGAGGCTAAACCCTAGAAGCTAGCCTATGGTATGATTGTTGTTTGTCCTATGGACTAAAGCCATCCGGTTTATATAGACACCGGAGAGGGCTAGGGTTACACAGAGTCGGTTACAATGGTAGGAGATCTACATATCCGTATCGCCAAGCTTGCCTTCCACGCCAAGGAAAGTCCCATCCGGACACGGGACGAACTCTTCAATCTTGTATCTTCATAGTCTTGGAGTCCGGCCGATCATGATAGTTCGGCTATCCGGACACCCCCTAGTCCGGAACTCCCTTAGTAGCCCGTGAACCAGGCTTCAATGACGACGAGTCTGGCGCGCATGTTGTCTTCGGCATTGCAAGGCGGGTTCTTCCTCCGAATAATTTATAGAAGATTGTGAACACCAGGATAGTGTCCGGCTCTGCAAAAATAAATTCCACGTACCACCGTAGAGAGAATAATATTACACAAGTTCTATCTGCTGACGTATTCTGTTGCGTGACGTCACACCACTACCAAGCCTTTACTCGAATTGTTTTTATTATTCTACCTCAGCGCGTTTAGCGAAGCGGTTTCCTTGGCACGTCTTGTCGAAGCAGAGATCGTGTTCCCCTTATTCCGGGATTCCCATCAATACGGACGTGGGTAACCCAACCGCGCCATTGATTGTGGCGCTTGGGAGATAAGCGAGTTTTACCAGGCCGGTGGGGACACATGTTTTTGTCCTTTACGGAACGCTCGTTTTCCATAGTTTGACTCTATGCGGGATCTAAACTCCCTTTACCTTTGACAGGACTGGCTGGCGAACACCGAACAGACTATCTGTCCGGCCCCATTGCCAGAGGACCCAGCGGACGCCCGCCTAACGGGGCTGCTGGTTCCGGCACCCCATGTGGTGCCGGAGAAGAAGGCCAAGAAGAAGGCCACGGGTACTCGAAAGAGTTCCCATTTTTAGGTGTCATCGGATGATGAATCCGAGGCCGACTCCTCTCACCAAGGTGAGGAGGAGAAGAAGAAAGCCTCTCCCCCAGCGGGGGGAGGGAAGAAAAGGAAGGCCTCCCCAACAAGGGAGGCCGAAGGGGCCAAGAAGGGAAAAACTCTTCCCCTGGACTGCTCGGCCAACGCCAGTGACGACGACAAGGACTGGCCTCCAAGGGCCAAGCCCCTGGCGAGATCGTAAGTATCCGGACTCCCGAATAACTTCATGGTTTTTCTTTTCGCCACATAATGTCTTTCTAATGCCGCATACAACCCTGCAGTCCGCCAAAGGATGATCTTCCCGCTTCGTCGAGCGGGTCCTTAGGTGCGTCGGATATGGATTCTCTTCCGACTGCCTCCACCCCCCGTGATGCGGACGATGCCGAGGTGGGATCCAGGGAAGGGACCCACCAGGAGGAGGAGGCCCCGGAGGTGTCGCAGGACAACCTCCCGGACTTTGCACCGGACTCGGCTCCGGAACCCATAGTGGCTCCGGAGTCCGGGGGGCGACCCCTTCGTAAGAAGGGCAAGACCATGATGCCGGCAGCCTCCGTCCAACCAGAGGCGCCGGATAACTTGCTAGAGGCGCTCAACGGCGCCTCCATCAAAGAGGAACACCGCACTGTTATGAGTGCGGTGGTTCAAAAGGTTCAGCTCACCAAAAGTGGGCTGACCGAAGCCTGCAGTAGCCTTCTAACGGGCTTTGAGGTAAGAATTTTGATATGTATAAAATGGTACCGCATAGACAGTAGCCCCTGATGCTCGGTTCGGTGTTCGTAAAGAAAAGCCGGACTGAGGATCTAAAAAGATATACGCAGGAGTCATAAAAAATATGTCAATATGGGATTGCAGGCTGTGCTGCTGACCTCCGCCGCACTGACTGCGGAGGTCAATACTTTGAAGGAAAGTCTCGAGCGGTCCGAGAACGAGCTCGGCCGTGCCAAGAAGCAGCTCGAGGAAAAGGAAGGTGAGTATCACCTTATTAAAATTGTACCTTACAGAAAAGGATTTTGGTTGCAAAAAGAATGACAAGGATAACATGGGTATTGCAGGGGCCACTAACGACATGGCGACCCTGAAAGAGGCGGTGGCCGCGGCCGAACGCAATGCGGCCGCGGAGCGCACCGAGCGAGAGAAGCAGGAGGCGCGGGTGGCGGAGGTACAGCAAGAGCTCCAGGATCTCGTGAAAAAACATGAGAGCCTGGAGCGTGACTCAAAGACTCGAGAGTCTGAGCTTGCAATGGCTCTTGAGAGTGCCAAAGCCGCTAAGGCTAAAGCCTACAAGGTCCTCCAGGAAATCGATGCGTTGAAGAAAATAGCAGCGGGTAAGGCATTTTTCATGCAAAGTAAGCATGTGAGTGTTAATTACCTGTTGCTTACCAGAATTCGGAGCTCTCCAGGAGCGTTCGCAGATCTTCCTCGCAGCGTGTCCGATGCTGCCGCATTCTACCGGGCCGAGGAGGGGAGCTCGACGGAGAAGGTCTTCTGGTCTCAGTATGCTGAGGCCGGACATCCGGTGCCCCTTAGCGACCAGCTGAAGCAGCTGGTCGAGCTCCACAAGGCGGCCGAACAGGTCATGAAGGGCCTCATAGTTCGGCTGTGGCCTAAGGAAGCCATGCCTGGGAGCTACTTCGGCCTGGTGCGGCGGCTGGTGGATACGTGCCCGTCGGTTGAAGTCATCAAGCACTCCGCTTGTATTGAGGGTGCCCGTCGGGCCCTTCCCGGCGCAAAGGTGCACTGGGGCAAGATGGATGCCCAGAAGCTTGTGACGGACCCGCCACCGCAGGGCAAGGAGCATCGCACTCCCGAGATGTATTATAAGAGTGTCCTGAAGGGTGCCCGCACTATTGCGGGTGAGTGCTCCAAAGATGTAATATTTGAGTAGACTCGCATTTTGTTATCCTGTGCGCTGAAAATTTAGTTCATATGCGCTAAGCAACGCTTGTTAATTTAAAATATTACCTTCTGTGCGGCTGTTTATCAATTCTGAGAGATGGCAAGTCGTCGGCTTCATCCCCCATGCCATGAGTGCTGGGGTGTTCGGGATAAACTTGAGCACTCTTGTTCCCATTTTTGGGTCCATCTAGGGAGGCGCTCAACGCAGCGAACAAGGCAACCGGACTTATAATGCTTGAACACTCTCACTTAGCCATAGAATTCTATAATTTTAAATTTCGGCGAAGCCCCTAGTCTTCGGAAGGCCGAATTTGGGGCGCTATCCACGCCTGGGCCGGACAAAAATCGGCTCCTCGCTCTAAGCGGCATAAGTCTTTAAGGACTCACAAAAAACCTCTCGAACAGCGACCGGCTCTCGCCTCATCATGACGGTCAGTTTTAGCTTTCTCCACTGAGGCGTTAACCCAGCTCAACTGGGGCGCAATGGCAGTGGTTCTCCCAGTGCTACCTTAGCCGATATAACGGAACGTAAGGTACCAAAACATGGGAGCCAGGCAAACCCAACTATTGACCCAAGACATGATTCGGAGCTGATGCATATAATGCTATAAGTTCGGGGTGCCGCACTTGTGAAAGTGTTCGGACTTATCACACCATGATGCGGGAAACATAAGCCCCTGGTGTATTTTAACCGTACCAAAGTGTACGGATGCAACATGCCATAAATGAACATATGTATAAAAAGAAATGCAATTATAAGCAAAAAGGTGTTGCATTGTTTTATTCAAGAAGTGCTGCTATGAATGCAGAACGATAAAAATAGTGCGATAAGCAAGGGACGGGACTGTTAAACATGTCCCCCTCCAGGGGTAGGCTGCAAAGTGGTGTATAAAATAGATTTAATGCTCGTAATGGAGACCACCTGGATATTCGTTGTAGCCTTTATCCTTCCCTGGCTGTTGCATCATGAGTTCGGCAGGTCTGCTGCCAGACAGGGCCTCTGACGAACGGAGTCCTATGGGTAAAAATAAAAAGGAAAAAGGGAAAAAAAGAACGACACACTTGAGAGCCCCTGGTGTGGTTGAGCCGCAGTCTGGGCTTATCGTGGTCGTGCCCCTCTCCCCATGCACATGGTATCTTCAGAGCGTAATGGTGTACGCGAAGGACCTGTTTTGACGTTTTACAGGGGCTGGGGTTGGGGCCACACTGCTACGCGTGCTCGGAATGTGCCAGGTGGTCTTGTTGTAGGTTACTCCGGGCGCGCTTAGCTGTGTCCGGCCGCTTAACGGCCGGACTCGAGAAGTGCCTTAAGAGGCTGCGTTGTACTTCTGCCGCGAGAGCCGCTGTATGTTCCTCCGTTTGGAGAGAACGTTCAGTGTTTCCGTTGACCGTGTTGACTCCTCGAGGGCCTGGCATCTTGAGCTTGAGGTATGCATAGTGCGGCACCGCGTTGAACTTGCAAACGCGGTACGTCCGAGCAGGGCATGATAGCCGCTGCGGAACAGAACTATGTCAAAGATTAACTCCTCGCTTCGGAAGTTATCCGGGGATCCGAAGACCACTTCCAGTGTAACTGAGCATGTACAATTGGCTTCTACACCTAGTATGACGCCTTTAAAGGTCATCTTGGTAGGTTTAATCCTTGCGGGGTCTATGCCCATTTTGCGCACTGTATCCTGATAAAGCAGGTTCAAGCTGCTGCCGCCGTCCATCAGGACTCTCGTGAGGTGAAATCCATCGACGATTGGGTCTAAGACCACTGCGGCGAATCCACCATGGCGGATGCTGGTGGGGTGGTCCCTTTGGTCAAAAGTGATCAGGCAGGAGGACCATGGATTGAACTTCGGGGCGACTGGCTCCATCGCGTATACATCCCTGAGTGCACGCTTCTGCTCCCTTTTGGGTATGTGCGTTGCGTATATCATGTTCACCGTCCGCACCTGTGGGGGGAAACCCTTCTGTCCTCTATTGTTCGGCAGTCGGTTCTCTTCCTCGTCATCGCTATGCAGCCCCTTGTCATTGTTTTCGGCAATTAACTTGCCCGCCTGCTGGAATACCCAACAGTCCCTGTTGGTGTGGTTGGCTGGTTTTTCGGGGGTGCCATGTATCTGGCACAAGCGGTCGAGTATTCGGTCCAAATTGGATAGACCCGGAGTAGTTCTTTTGAATGGCTTTTTCCGCTGACCGGGTTTAGAGCCTCTGAATCCGGCATTGACTGTCGTATCCTCACATTTGTCGCCATTAATGTGGCGTTTGTTTTTGTTATGACGCGACCTGCCACTACGGTTCTTGATGTCCGGACTGCCAAAATTTTTGCTGAGGTTGTTGCTGCGTGCTAGCCAGCTGTCCTCACCCGCGCAAAAGCAGGTCATGAGTGATGTGAGGGCTGCCATGGATTTCGGCTTTTTCCTGTCCCAGGTGTCGGGCAAGCCACTCGTCGCGGATATTATGCTTGAAGGCCGCGAGGGCCTCCGCATACGGACAGTCGACGATTTGGTTTTTCTTGGTTAAGAACTGTGTCCAGAATTGCCTGGCCGATTCGTCTGGCTGCTGAATTATGTGGCTTAGGTCATCAGCGTCTGGTGGTCGCACATACGTGCCTTGGAAGTTATCCAGGAATGCGGCTTCCAAGTCTTCCCAACTCCCAATTGACTCTGCTGGCAAGCTGTTAAGCCAATGCCGGGCTGGTCCTTTAAGCTTTAGTGGGAGATATTTGATGGCGTGAAGATCATCACCGCGGGCCATGTGGATGTGAAGGACATAGTCTTCGATCCAAACCGCGGGGTCTGTTGTGCCATCATAAGATTCAATATTGACGGGTTTAAACCCTTCAGGGATTTGATGATCCATTACTTCATCTGTGAAGCATAGTGGGTGTGCAGCGCCTCTGTACTGGGCGATATCACGACGGAGCTCAAAAGAGCTTTGTCTGTTTTATTCGGCCCGGCCGTACTTACTGTGTCCGGCGCGACGGTTGTCGTCACGTATCATGGGGCGCCCACGCGATCCATAGATCGATCTTGATTGTATTGCCTTATCCTCCAATATATCTCGCAAGTCCGGAGCGTTCCCCTATGGCCTTGTGCTTTTCGAGCGATGTCGGGGTACGGGTCTAGTGAAGGGCCTGGAGGCCTCTCTATCGCGACCACGGGGTGGTCGGTTAGCCGTATTGTCTCCTGGTGATGCGGTTTCATACGCCTCCTCCTCTAATCGGGGGAGCAGCTTGCGTTTAGGGTAGCTTTTGGAGGGGCGGTCGAGCTCATGCTCTTCGGCCGCGAGGACTTCAGTCCATTTGTCGGCTAGCATATCTTGATCAGCTCTAAGCTGTTGCTGCTTTTTCTTGAGGCTGTTCGCCATGGCCATAAGCCTGCGTTTAAAACGCTCTTGTTCGACGGATCCTCAGGCACGACGAATTCATCATCGTCGAGGCTTGCCTCGTCTCCGGAGGGAGGCATATAATCCTCTACCTCTTCTTCTGCCGCTCTCTCATGAGGGCTGGCGTCTCCGTCCTCCTGCGCTGGATCTTGCTGGAGTGGGTTGTCTTTGGCACTGTCCGGTGTATTATTATCTCCGGTGCTGGAATCTTCATTCTTGCTGTGGCGGGATTTAGAGCGGCGCCGCTGACGCCGGCGCTTGGGCTGTTTCTTGGAGGGGTCATCCTCCGTTGTTACTTCGCCATTCCCATCCTTTGGGATATCCACCATGTATATGTCATATGATGAGGTGGCTTTCCAGTGCCCGGTAGGCGCTGATTCTTGGTCGTCTCCGACGTCGTCGTCCATACTGTCGATGTCTTCGGAGTCGTAATCTAGCATGTTGGTTAGATCGTCGACAGTGGCTACCAAGTGGGTGGTGGGTGGGCTTTGAATTTCTTCATCGTCCGCATCCCAACCGTCCTGGCCGCAGTCCGGCCAGGGCTCTCCTGATAACGAGAGATACTTTAGCGAACTCAAAATGTCGCCAAAAGGTGAGTGTTGAAAGATGTCCACTGCGGTGAACTCCATGATCGGCGCCCAATCGGATTCGATCGGAGGGGGCGCGGGAGGTTCGGAGTCCGGCAAGGAGTCCGGCACCTCAGAGTCATAAGCTTCATGAGGGACAAGGTTAGTGTTCGGCTCTATCGCCGTAGAGGTTGCAGCCCCTGAGGCGGTGTCTAGCCATCCGTCCTCGATCTGCGCAGCCGGCTCCGAATTGAAGATCGAAGCGGGTTCGAGTGCGGCCTCCAGGGTACTGTTCCGGCTGCAGAGCTAAATCATGCTCGTCGTGACAGTGCGGCACGCTCGGCTGTGTCTCGAATCCATCGAGGATCAAGTCCCCGCGGATGTCAGCCGTGAAGTTCAAACTTCCAAATCTGACCTGACGGCCAGGGGCGTAGCTTTCGATCTGCTCCAGTTGGCCAAGCGAATTGGCCCGCAGTGCGAAGCCGCCGAATACGAAGATCTGTCCGGGGAGGAAGGTCTCACCCTGGACTGCGTCATTGATGATGATCGAAGAAGCCATCGAGCCTATCGGTGACGGCACAGAGGAACTCTCAATGAAAGCACCAATGTCGGTGTCAAAACCATCGGATCTCGGGTAGGGGGTCCCGAACTGTGCGTCTAGGCGGATGGTAACAGGAGACAAGGGACACGATGTTTTACCCAGGTTCGGGCCCTCTTGATGGAGGTAAAACCCTACGTCCTGCTTGATTAATATTGATGATGTGTGTTACAAGAGTGGATCTACCATGAGATCAAGGAGGCTAAACCCTAGAAGCTAGCCTATGGTATGATTGTTGTTTGTCCTATGGACTAAAGCCATCCGGTTTATATAGACAGCGGAGAGGGCTAGGGTTACACAGAGTCGGTTACAATGGTAGGAGATCTACATATCCGTATCGCCAAGCTTGCCTTCCACGCCAAGGAAAGTCCCATCCGGACACGGGACGAAGTCTTCAATCTTGTATCTTCATAGTCTTGGAGTCCGGCCGATCATGATATTTCGGCTATCCGGACACCCCCTAGTCCGGAACTCCCTCAGTGCACGTAGGGCCTTGGCCCGTGCGAAGGAGCACTGGGGAAGATGGACGTCGAGAAGCTGGTGACGGAGGGGCCGCCGAAGGGCAAGGAACATCGCCACCCCGAACAATACTATGACAATGTCATTATGGGTGCCCGCCTTGTGGCGGGTGAATGTACGAAGGATGTGATATTTGAATGAATGTAATCATGTCATCCTGTATTATGAAAACCAGTTCATGTGCGCTATGTAGCGCTTGTTAATTTAAAATATTACCTTATGTGCGGCCGTTAAAAAATCTTGAGAGTTGGCCAGTCGTCGGCTTCCGCCCCCATGGAACTAGCACTGGGGTGTTCGGGATAGGTATAAACACTCTTTATCGAAGGTTTTGGTCCTTTTAAGGAGGTGTTTAGCACCACGAACGAGGCAATCAAACTATACGGCTTCATCGCCCTCACTTAGCCATAGAAGTCTATAATTTTAAATTTTGGCGAAGCCCCTAGTATCCGGAAAGCCGGACTCAGGGCGCTGTACACGCCTAAATCGGGCGAGGTCGATTCCTCGCCTGAAGCGGAAAAAATCTTTAAGGATTTGAGATCTCTCGAACAGCGACCAGCTCTCGCCTTATCATGACAGTCAGTTTTCTGCTTTCTCTACTGAGGTGCTCATCCAGAAGAACCGAGACACAATCGCATTAGTTCTCCCTGCGCTACCATAGCCGATATAGCGGAACGTAAGGTACCAAAACATGGGAGCTGGGCAAACCCAACTATTGACCCAAGACATGATTCGGAGCTGATGCATATAGTGCTATAAGTTCGGGGTGTCGCACTGTCGAAAGTGTTCAGACTTGTCTTGCCAGGTTATGGGGTACTAAAGCCCCTGGCAAACTGGTCGTGCCGAAATGCACGGGTATAATAAATAAGCAGTAAAGAAAAAAGGGGTAAATGAACGTAATAGCAAGCTGATGTTGTATACTATTTTCCCTTGTTTATTCAAATGATACGTCGAAGTGTACATATACAAGTAGTGTGATAAGCAGAATAGGACTGTTTGACACATCCTGACCAGGAGCGGGCGGTATGCGGGTATGTAAAACAGGTATAACGATCGTTATCAGAGACCACCTGAGGATTCCCTCGTACGCCAAAGCTTCTTGTCCTCCTGGTGTGTGTTTGATAGCCGGTCTTTCGGAAGAGCCTCCTGAAGATAGGGACCTTAAAGAAAAAGGGGTGCGAAAATGCGTGTGTCCTGGGGCGGTCGAACCGCATTGTGGACCGTGTTATGGCCGTGCCAGCGCCTATGCCCAGGGTATTTTAAGTGCGTAGTTGTGTACGCGCAGCACAAATTTTTTCGCTGTTTCACTGGGACTAGGGTGGAAGCCGGATTGCTAATCGAGCTCTGGACATGCTGGGTGATCCTGTTGCGGAGTACTCCGGACTCGCTTGACGGTATCCGGGTTATTGGTCGCCGAGTTGGCTGTTTGCTTAAGAAGGCTGTTTTGTACTTCCGCCATGAGGGCCGCAGTGTGCTCCTCCGTGCGGAGCGAGCGCTCTATGTTTCCATTAACTATAATAACCCCACGAGGTCCCGGTATTTTGAGCTTGAGATATGCATAATGCAGTACCGCATTGAATTTGGCAAATGTGGTTCGTCCGAGCAGTGCATGATAGCCACTGCAGAAGGGGACGATGTCGAAGATTAACTCCTCGCTTCGGAAATTGTCCGGAGATCCGAAGACCACTTCCAGTGTGATTGAGCCCGTACAACAGGCCTCCACACCTGGTATGACACCCTTTAAGGTGGTTTTTGTGGGCTTGATCCTTGAGGGGTCGATGCCCATTTTGCACACTGTATCCTGATAGAGCAGGTTAAGGCTGCTGCCACCGTCCATGAGGACTCGTGTGAGGTGGAATCCGTCGATGATGGGGTCAAGGACGAATGCGGACGAACCGCCATGACGGATACTAGTAGGATGGTCCCTTCGATCGAAAGTGATTGGACAAGAGGACCATGGGTTGAATTTTGGGGCGACTGGCTCCATCGCATAGACGTCCCTTAGTGCACGCTTCCGTTTCCGCTTGGGGTATGGGTTGCATATATCATATTCACTGTTTTCACCTGGGGAGGGAATTTCTTTTGTCCTCCCGTGTTCGGTGGTCGGGGCTCCTCGTCGTCGTTGCTATGCAGCCCGTTTTCCTTGTTCTCGGCATTCAACTTGCCGACCTGTTTAAACACCCAGCATTCCCTGTTTGTGTGGTTGGCTGGTTTGTCGGGGGTGCCGTGAATTTGACATGAGCAATCGAGAATGCGGTCCAAGCTGGACGAGCCCGGACTGTTTCTTTTGAATGGCTTTTTCCGCTGTCCGGATTTAAAGCCTCTGAATCCGGCATTGACTACCGTGTCTTCGGTGTTGTCGCCATTATTGCGACGCTTGTGTCTATTCCATCGTGGCTTGTCGTTGCTATCCCTGGCGTCTGAATCGCCTGAGTTTTTGGGTGTGATGTTGCTGCGAGCCAGCCAGCTGTCCTCGCCCGCACAGAAGTGGGTCATGAGTGTTGTGAGGGCTGCCATGGACTTTGGCTTCTCTTGGCCAAGGTGTCGGGCGAGCCATTCGTCGCGGATGTTGTGCTTTAAGGCCGCTAAGGCTTCGGCATCCGGACAGTCGACAATTTGGTTCTTTTTAGTTAGGAATCGAGTCCAGAATTTCCTGGCTGACTCTCCGGGCTGCTGGGTTATGTGACTTAAGTCATCAGCATCCGGTGGTCGCACGTAAGTGCCCTGGAAGTTGTCGAGGAACGCGTCTTCCATATCCTCCCAACTGCCAATGGAGCTTGCTAGCATACTATTAAGCCAATGCCTAGCATGTCCTTTGAGCTTAAGTGGTAGGTACTTTATGGCATGTAAGTCATCGCCGCGGGCCATGTGGATGTGGAGAAGAAAATCTTTGATCCATACCGCGGGGTCTGTTGTGCCATCGTATGATTCGATATTTATAGGTTTAAACCCTTCTGGGAATTCATGGTCCATAACTTCATCAGTGAAGCATAGGGGGTGTGCGGCGCCTCTATGTCGGGCTACATCCCGACGTAGTTCAAATGAGTCCGGTCTATTGTATTCGTCCCGGCCGGACTTCGGTTTATTGTATCCGGCGTGACGCTCATCATCACGTCTTGTGGCGCGCCCCATGATCCGTAGATCGATCTTGACTGTCCTGCTTTGTTTTCCAATACTTCTCGTAGGTCCTTCGTGTAGCCCTGGGCCTTGGTATTATCATTTGATTGGCGGCGGGGTGCGGTCCGGACTTTGGGCTGGTACGCCACTTTGTCGCGGCCACGGGGTGGCCGGTCAGCCGCATCCTGCGCTGCTAGCATGGGCTTTAAAGCCTCCTCCTCGAGTTGAGGTAGCAGCCTGCGCTTTGGGTAGCTTTTGCTAGGGCGCTCAAGTCTGTATTCCTTGGCAGCCAGGACCTCGGTCCATCTATCAGTTAGCAGATCTTGATCAGCTTGAAGCTGTTGCCACTTTTTCTTCAGGCTTTTTGCAGTGGCTATAAGTTGGTGTTTGAAGAGCTTCTGCTCGATGGGATCCTCTAGCACGATGAATTCTTTGTTGCCAAGGCTCACTTCGTCTTTGGAGAGAGGCATGTAATTATCGTCCTCTGATTCTCCATCAGTTGCCTGTTCTTTAGGGCTAGCTTGCCCATCCTCTTGCTCGGCCTGCTCGGAACCTGGCTGGGCAGGATTGTCTTCATCTTCGGCACCATCCGTATTGTTATCTCTTGTGTCGGTATCACTATTTTTGCTATGGCGGGGCTTGGAGTGGCGCCAATGACGCTGGTATCTAGATTGCTTCCCCAAGGGGTTATCTTCCGTTGCCTCATCGCCATTGTTTTCTTTAGGGGTGTCCACCATATAAATATCATATGATGAGGTGGCTGTGCATCGCCCTATACGTGGTGGTTCCTGTTCTTCCCCTCCATCGTCGTCCATACCGTCGATGTCTTTGGAGTCGAAGTCAAGCACGTCGGTTAAGTCATCGACAGTGGCTATAAAGTGGGTGGTGGGTGGGTGACGAATTTCTTCATTGTCCACTCCCCACTCGAGCCGGACATAGTTTGGCCAAGAATCTCCTGACAAGGAAAGAGACCTTAATGAGTTCAGTACATTACCCAAGGGCGAGTGCTGAAAAATATCCACAGCGGTGAACTCCATGACGGGTGCCCAATCCGACTCAATAGGCACGGACGCACGCGGTTTGGATCCTGCAGCCGGAGACGAGTCCGGGGGTCAGATGACACCATCCTCACAGGAGGCGGGTTCAGGGTTCGGCTCCGACGCTGATGAGTGTGCGGCCTCCGTGGCAGGGTCCATCCACCCGTCCTCGGAAGGCATGATCTGCTCCGGATTGATTCTCGGCGCCAACACGGGTCCGATCTCCCGAATACTGTCCGACGGCAGATCAAAGTCATGTCTGTCATGACTGTTCGATGCACCTGTCATGGGATCGAATCCGTCAAAGATCAAGTCTCCATGGATGTCGGCAGTATATTTTAAGCTTCCAAACCTGACCTGATGGCCAGGCGCGTAGTTATCGATCTGCTCCAGATGGCCAAGCGAGTTGGCCCGCAGTACGAAGCCGCCGAACACGAACATCTGTCTGGGAAGGAAAACCTCCCCCTGGACCACATCGTTGAAGATGATCAAGGGAGCCATCAAGCCTTATCACGACGACACAGTGGAACTCTCAATGAAAGCACCAATGTCGGTGTCAAAACCGGTGGATCTCGAGTAGGGGGTCCCGAACTGTGCGTCTAAGGCTAATGGTAACATGAGGCAGGGGACATGATGTTTTACCCAGGTTCGGGCCCTCTCGATGGAGGTAATACCCTACTTCCTTCTTGATTGATCTTGATGACATGAGTATTACAAGAGTTGATCTACCACGAGATCGTAGAGGCTAAACCCTAGAAGCTAGCCTATGATTCTGATTGTTCTTGTCCTACGGACTAAACCCTCCGGTTTATATAGACACGGAGGAGGCTAGGGTTACACAGAGTCGGTTACAGAGAAGGAAATCTACATATCCGAATATCCAAGCTTGCCTTCCACGTAAAGGAGAGTCCCATCCGGACAAGGGACGAAGTCTTCAATCTCATATCTTCATAGTCTAACCGTTCGGCTAAAGTATATAGTCCGGCTGTCCAAGGACCCCTTAATCCAGGACTCCCTCATCAACCACGGAGGGCCTCTACATCATCTCCAAGGCCTCTCCGATGAGTTGTGAGTAGTTTACCACAGACCTTCGGGTCCATAGTTATTAGCTAGATGGCTTCTTCTCTCTCTTTGAATCTCAATACAAAGTTCTCCTCGATCTTCTTGGAGATCTATTCGATGTAACTCTTTTTGCGGTGTGTTTGTCGAGATCCGATGAATTGTGGGTTTATGATCAAGTTTATCTATGAGAAATATTTGAATCTCCTTTGAATTCTTTTATGAGTGATTAAGTTATCTTTGCAAGTCTCTTCGAATTATCAGTTTGGTTTGGCCTACTAGATTGATATTTATTGCAATGGGAGAAGTGCTTAGCTTTGGGTTCAATCTGCGGTGTCCTTTCCCAGTGACAGCAGGGGCAGCAAGGCACGTATTGTATTGTTGCCATCGAGGATAAAAAGATGGGGTTTATATCATATTGCATGAGTTTATCTCTCTACATCATGTCATCTTTCTTAATGCGTTACTCTATTCTTATGAACTTAATACTCTAGATGCATGCTGGATAGCGGTTGATGTGTGGAGTAATAGTAGTAGATGTAGGCAAGAGTTGGTCTACTTGTCACGGACGTGATGCCTATATACATGATCATGCCTAGATAATCTCATAATTATCCGCTTTTCTATCAATTGCTTGATGTAATTTGTTCACCCACCGTAATACTTATGCTATCTTGAGAGAAACCACTAATGAAACCTATGGCCCCGGGTCTATCTTTTATCATATATGTTTACAATCTACTTTTATTTGCATCTTTTTACTTTCCAATCTATATCATAAAAATACCAAAAATATTTATCTTATCATATTATCTCTATCAGATCTCACTTTCGCAAGTGGCCGTGAAGGGATTGACAACCCCTTTATTGCGTTGGTTGCGAGGTTCTTGTTTGTTTGTGTAAGTGTGTGGGACTTTTGAGGAGCCTTCTACTGGATTGATACCTTAGTTCTCAAAAATTGAGGGAAATACTTACGCTACTTTGATGCATCACCCTTTCCTCTTCAAGGAAAACCAACGCAAGCTCAAGACGTAGCAAGAAGGATTTCTGGCGCCATTGTCGGGGAGGTCTTCGCACAAGTCAAGACATACCAAGTACCCATCACAAACTCTTCTCCCTGCATTACATTATTTGCCATTTGCCTCTCGTTTTCCTCTCCCCCACTTCACCCTTGCCGTTTTATTCGCCTTTTTTCTCGTTCGATCTTATGTTTGCTTTTATCTCCATGTGCCTTATATGTGCTTGCATCTTGCTTGCTAAAAATCTATTGATATGGATCCACTAAAGTGTTCTATTTGGATCATCTTCGATCCTTATGCGCTTGTGCTGAAACCCCAACTAGCCTAGTTGATGGAAAATCTTTAGATGAGCATGCTCATTTTGTGCATCACCGTTTGTCTGAAAAGGGGGACTCTTATGGGATCAAATAAACAGATTGTTATGTTGTGCTTGGAATCTTTGTGAAATTTATGATTTTACTTGTTGCTCTAAGAACCCTAAAAAAAACCTTCCCTACCTACGTGAGTTTAATGAAAATGAAATCTTATCTTCATATGCAAAGGGTGTTTATAGTTACTATGATATCGAACAAATTGAAGAATTTCTTGCTTTTAAGGGTGCTTATGAAGTTGCTTCTTTGATTGAAAAATATGATATTACTCTCTACGAATCTGAAAAATTTGACATACTTAAATATTGCTATGAAAACTATGCGCATAATGTCTATGTCAAAGAATTTATCGAGAGAATGATTGTTGCTTTGGAAGAAAATAATGATACGCATGAATCTATAGATAATGATTCCGATGATTTGATTGAAATATCCCTTGATGAACATGATGCTTGTTATTCTTGTTGCCATGATGCCAATATTTATGAAGATGAATTTGCTATAGTTCCTTATGTTAAACATGATCGTTGCTATTGCACCCATACTTGATAGTTCCTTCGATGAAAAGCATGATTGCAATGATTTTACTATAAGTTCTCTTGATGTCAATTGTGCTAATAATATGCAAAACCCTAAGCTTGGGGATGCTAGTTTTGCTATGTTTACTAATTGTTGCAATGATCATGATTGGGGTGATTCTTCTTATAATCTTGAAAATTTATTTAAGCCCCATGATGAATAAGAGATTGACAATAGTGTTTGCAATAATATTGAAAGTGGGTTTGGAAGAGTGTCAACTTTAGATCCCACATATTTGGAGTATTTTCAATATTATGATATTTTTGATAAAAGTGGGTTTGGAGAGGTCATGACTTTAGTTAATGTTAATCCCACTATTTTGGAAGAGTGCAACTTTGCATGCATCTGGATCGTGTTGAGAATATTTTATGTGATAGCTATATTGTTGAATTTTCTTATGATCCTACATGTAATTATTATTAGAGAGGAAAATATGGTCGTAAAAATTTTCATGTTACTAAATTACCTCTCTTCATGTTGAGATTGCTATCATCTCTTTGTTCTTCCTTGCATATGCTAGTTTTTGCTTGCCTTGATAATTTGTTTGATTACAAGATGCCTATGCATAGGAAGTATGTTAGACTTAAGTGTGTTTTTCACATGTTTTATGATGCTCTCTTTATGCTTCAATTCTTGTCTTTCATGCGAGCTACTTATGAATTGAGTGCCAAAGATGGCACTACTTAGATCTATCCTCGATTTTATGCCTAGCTAGGGGCGTTAAACAATAGCGCTAGTTGGGTGGCAACCCAATTTTATTTTTTGTTTTCGCTTCTGTTTAGTAATAAAATTTTCATCTAGCTTCTGTTTAGATATTTTTTCATGTTTTAATTAGTGTTTGTGCCAAGTAGAACCTATAAGATAACCTACGGTGATAGTTAATTTGATTCTGCTGAAAAACAGAAACTTTGCACGAACGAAAATAATCTTAGTAATTCACAGAAATGTGCTTTTGCGTTGATTCGTTTTGCTGTAGATCAATAGACAAATTGCCCAGGACTTTCTATTTTGGTAGGTTTTTTAAAGTTCCAGAAGTATTCTAGAGTTACAGATTGCTGCAGACTGTTCTGTTTTTGACAGATTCTGTTTTCGTGTGTTGTTTGCTTATTTTGATGCATCTATGCCTAGTATTGGGTGGTATGAACCATAGAGAAGTTGGAATACAGTAGGTTTAACACCAATATAAATAAAGAATGAGTTCATTACAGTATCGTATGTGGTGGTTTTTCTTTCTTGCACTAACGGAGCTTATGAGATTTCCTGTTGAGTTTTGTGTTGTGAAATTTTCAAGTTTTGGGTAAAGATTTGATGGACTATGGAATAAGGAGTGGCAAGAGCCTAATCTTGGGGATGACCATGGCACCCCAAGATATTCAAGGATAACCAAAAGCCTAAGCTTGGGGATGCCCCGGAAGGCATCCCCTCTTTCGTCTTCGTCTATCGGTAACTTTACTTGGAGCTATATTTTTATTCGCCACATGATATGTGTTTTGCTTGGAGCATCTTGTATGATATTAGTCTTTGCTTTTTAGTTTACCACAATCATCCTTGCTGTACACACCTTTCGGGAGAAGCCCACTTGACTAGAATTTATTAGAATACTCTATGTGCTTCACTTATATCTTTTGAGCTAGATAGTTTTGCTCTACTACTTCACTTATATCTTTTAGAGCACGATGGTGGCTTAATTTTGTAGAAATTGTTAATCTCTCATGCTTCACTTATATTATTTTGAGAGTCTCTTAGAAAAGCATGGTATTTGCTATGGTTATAATATTGGTCCTAGAATGATGGGCATCCAAGTTGGGTATAATAAAAACTATCATAGGAAGTGAATTGGATGCTATGATCAATTTGATACTTGATAATTGTTTTGAGATATGGAGGTGGTGATATTAGAGTCATGCTAGTTGGGTAATTATGAATTTAAAGAATGCTTGTGTTGAAGTTGGCAAGTCCCGTAGCATGCACGTATGGTAACCATTGTGTAACAAATTTGAAATATGAGGTGTTCTTAGATTGTCATCCTTATGAGTGGCGGTCGGGGACGAGCGATGGTCTTTTCCTACCAATCTATCCCCCTAGGAGCATGCGCGTAGTGCTTGGTTTTTGATGACTTGTAGATTTTTGCAATAAGTATATGAGTTCTTTATGACTAATGTTGATTCCATGGATTATACACACTCTTACCCTTCCATCATTGCTAGCCTCTTCGGTACCGTGCATTGCCCTTTCTCACCTTGAGTGTTGGTGCAAACTTCGCCGGTGCATCCAAACCCCATGATACGATACGCTCTATCACACATAAACCTCCTTATATCTTCCTCAAAACAGCCACCATACCTACCTATTATGGCATTTCCATAGCCATTCCGAGATATATTGCCATGCAACTTTCCACCGTTCCATTCATCATCATGACACGCATCATCATTGTCATATTGCCTTGCATGATCATGTAGTTGACATCGTATTTGTGGCAAAGCCACCATGAATATTTTTTCATACATGTCACTCTTGATTCATTTCCCATCCTGGTACACTGCCGCAGGCATTCATATAGAGTCCTATCTTGTTCTAGTTTTGAGTTGTAATTCATGAGTTGTAAATAAATAGAAGTGTGATGATCATCATTATTAGAGCATTGTCCCCAAATAAAAAAATAAAAAGAAAGGCCAAAAAAAGGGCAATGTTACTATCCTTTTCCACACTTGTGCTTCAAAGTAGCACCATGTTCTTCATATAGAAAGTCTTTTATGTTGTCACTTTCATATACTAGTGGGAATTTTTCATTATAGAACTTGGCTTGTATATTCCTACGATGGGCTACCTCAAAATGCCCTAGGTCTTCGTGAGCAAGCAAGTTGGATGCACACCCACTTAGTTTCTTTGGTTGAGCTTTCATACATTTATAGCTCTAGTGCATCTGTTGCATGGCAATCCCTACTCCTCATGTTGACATCAATTGATGGGCATCTCCATAGCCCGTTGATTATCCTCGTCAATATGAGACTTTCTTCCTTTTTGTCTTCCCCACACAACCTCCATCATCATATTCTATTCCACCCATAGTGTTATATCCATGGCTCACGCTCATGTATTGCGTGAAAGTTGAAAAAAGTTTGAAATTACTAAAGTATGGAACAATTGCTTGGCTTGTCATCGAGGGTGTGCAAGATGAGAGCATTCTTGTGTGACGAAAATGGAGCATGACCAAACTGTATGATTTTGTAGGGATGAACTTTCTTTAGCCATGTTATTTTGAGAAGATATGATTGCTTAGTTAGTATGCTTGAAGTATTGCTATTTCTTATGTCAAGATGAAATTTTATTTTGAATCATTTGGATCTAAACATTCGTGCCACAATAAAGAAAATTACATTGAGAATTATGCTAGGTAACATTCCACATCAAAAATCTGTTTTTATTATTTACCTACTCGAGGACGAGCAGGAATTAAGCTTGGGGATGCTTGATACGTCTCCAACGTATCTATAATTTTTGATTGTTCCATCCTATTATATTACCCGTTTTGGATGTTTATGGGCTTTACTTTACACTTTTATATCATTTTTGGGACTAACCTACTAACCGGAGGCCCAGCCCGAATTGCTGTTTTTTTGGCTATTTTAGTGTTTCGAAGAAAAGGAATATCAAACGGAGTCCAAACGGAATGAAACCTTCGGGAGCGATCTTTTTAGAACAAACGTGATCCAGGGGACTTGGAGTGGACGTCAAGCAACAGAGGAGATGGCCACGAGGGTGTCCGACGCGCCCCCACCCTCATGGGCCCCTCGAGCATCCACCGACCTACTTCTTCCTCCTATATATATCCACGTACCCCGAAAACATCCAGGAGCACCACGAAAAACTATTTCCACTGCCACAACCTTCTGTATCCGCGAGATCCCATCTTGGAGCCTTCGCAGGCGCTCCGTCGGAGGGGGAATCGACCATGGAGGGCCTCTACATCATCTCCAAGGCCTCTCCAATGAGTTGTGAGTAGTTTACCACAGACCTTCGGGTCCATAGGTATTAGCTAGATGGCTTCTTCTCTCTCTTTGAATCTCAATACAAAGTTCTCCTCGATCTTCTTGGAGATCTATTCGATGTAACTCTTTTTGCGGTGTGTTTGTCGAGATCCGATGAATTGTGGGTTTATGACCAAGTTTATCTATGAGAAATATTTGAATCTCCTCTGAATTGTTTTATGTGTGATTAAGTTATCTTTACAAGTCTCTTCAAATTATCAGTTTAGTTTGGCCTACTAGATTGATCTTTCTTGCAATGGGAGAAGTGCTTAGCTGTGGGTTCAATCTTGTCGTGTCCCTCCCCAGTGACAGCAGGGACAACAAGGCACGTATTGTATTATTGCCATCGAGGATAAAAAGATGGGGTTTATATCATATTGCATGAGTTTATCCCTCTACATCATGTCATCTTTATTAATGTGTTACTCTGTTCTTATGAACTTAATACTCTAGATGCATGATGGATAGCGGTCGATGTGTGGAGTAATAGTAGTAGATGCAGGCAGGAGTCGGTCTACTTGTCACGGACGTGATGCCTATATACATGATCATGCCTAGATAATCTTATAATTATTCACTTTTCTATCAATTGCTTGACAGTAATTTGTTCACCCACCGTAATACTTATGCTATCTTGAGAGAAGCCACTAGTGAAACCTATGGCCCCGGGTCTATCTTTTATCATATATGTTTACAATCTACTTTTATTTGCATCTTTTTACTTTCCAATCTATATCATAAAAATACCAAAAATATTTATCTTATCATATTATCTCTATCAGATCTCACTTTCGCAAGTGGCCGTAAAGGGATTGACAACCCCTTTATTGCGTTGGTTGCGAGGTTCTTGTTTGTTTGTGTAAGTGCATGAGACTTTTGAGGAGCCTCCTACTGGATTGATACCTTAGTTCTCAAAAACTGAGGGAAATACTTACGCTACTTTGCTGCATCACCCTTTCCTTTTCAAGGAAAACCAACGCGAGCTCAAGACGTAGCACTTTGCAGGTGTAGTCGGGGCAAAGTGACCACGCTCCTTTTTGAATCGGCAGGGTGCGGTAGTAGCTGTTTTGGGCGAGCAACTGAATCTGCTCATTTTGGCTATTTGTCAAAAGTTCCACCGCGCGGTGTACTTGTCTATTAGTGTCTAAACTGCAATTTTTGTCCAGTAAGTTGTGCACTGCTGGGCACCATCTGAGAGAAGCAGAAATGGCTCTGCTGCGCTGGAAAGGGGTGGCAAGACTTGCCATATTTAGTCTAGGTGAATTAAATACATTTATCGTGTGTAATGACCCGCGGGATGATTAAAGAAAGAGACATTGGCATGCATCCGCCAAAGAACAGAGTAAATCACGCATCTCTCAAACTGGTGCAGATGCAGACCAACTCAGGTAAGAAAGGACTTTTGCAGCGCATACTAGCAGCTTAAAGATGTCTGGTTGTGTGCCTTACAATCTCCTTGCAACAGGTCAGTTATCGGAGCTCACGTGTCTATGGGCAACCTTTTCACCACCGTTGATGATGACCATTTCAAGTGCTAGTTCAACGGATAAAAGTTGGTCGGATATGGCTCACAGTATGTTTGCTTCGGGAATGATGACGGTCCAAAGATCTCCAAGAATGGATATCCATTATGTTTCCATTGTAGTTTCCCTCTATTATATCTTGACTACGCTTTCTCGTGGTTGTGAACCTTGATAGTAGCACAAAAATCCTGAAAATACAAAAATCCTGAAAAATGATGATGGTTGATAACTGCAGCATGGCACTGCTTGCAGAATTTATTGGGACATGCTCTTGGTTTAGGATTGAGCTATCATGCAACTCCATAAGTATGTAGGTCTGATGGTGTCAGCTGGTTTGCCGACCCTCTTTTGTACTCCCCCCGTCTCAAAATTCTTGTCTTAAATTTGTCTAAATACGGATGTATCAAGTCACGTTTTAGTATGAGATACATCCATATCTAGGCAAATCTAAGACAATAATTTTGGAACGGAGGGAATACAAACGAAAAAACTATGTTATTAATAATACGAAAATACAAAAAAATTGTTGTGTACTATATGTTTCAAAGAAGAAAGGCCGTTTACCAGGAGTGTTTGTCGAGAATTTGCCAGCGCCAAACAGGTCTCTTCGCGTGATATCCTTTATGGAACCAATGCTCAATGAGCTAGGTTCTTTTGATTTATTGCATGGAGGCGTGAAGACGCCCAGGTCGAATGATGGCGCGGGGGCGACGCTGGGGCCAGTGGGGGTGCCCCCAACAGAGGCTATGCGGGCAACAGAGATTTTGCGAAACACCAACACCACCCTGGCGTCCAAAGCTTTACCGGTGGCCCTGTCTTGGTCGCCTAAGTTTTCGGCAAGTATATCAGAGGACTAATGCATTCTAGCATGAGGGGCCGTTCATTTTTCCATGCCTTATTATTAGAACCGGAATTTGTGATGTTATCTATTGGTTCCGAAAAAAAGTGTTGACCCTCATGCTATGACCTTTTATTTTTTAGGACATTCGAGAAGTTTGTAATGTCTCATTTTAATGCATATTTATGGAGCCGCATACGAGTTTCCCCATCTCCGGCCATGAGCCCAAAAAATGAAGCTTTGCTTTCTCCAGCTCCGCCTCTGTAAACTCTGCCTCCGAAGCCGGCCGCCTACACGTCACCGCCAAGCGACTAATCGAATGATGATGCTCAGCCCAACAAGCTTGGCGTCAACGGGAGGGGAGGAGCGATGGCCTTCTTGGGACCCGAGCAACGACGACCTATCATGCACTACTCTTCCTCGCTGTCGGCGGCGCTCATAGACGTGTTGGCTTCATGGTTGTGGTGGCGGGGCGCAGACTCGATGGATCCGACGATGTCCTCCTCGTCGCCGGTCTCACCGGACACCTCGTCCACTGCCTCATCACACTCTTTGTAGGCGGCCGCCAGTTCCGCTGCCCACTGGTGGTACCGCCAGCAGGGAAGGCAGATCTCGCGAGTGTAGTGGTAGGAGTCGAGCAGCACCGCCTGCTCCACCAGGTCCGCGTCTTGCGCGATCGCATAAGTAGGAATGCTTATCATTCGAAATCAAGAGTGTGTCGTGTTGTTGTCTGCTTGGTTCTATTTTTTTTCCATTCGCATACTATCCAGTGGTGTGTGACGGAGAGAAAAGGTTCGTGTTCACGAAAAGAGAGATCCTTCTGTCGAGTATGAAAGGTTCTGACCTTGCCGTATGAGGGTTCTCGTTCACCAGTACGAGAAGTCGGCGTGCACAACGCGAATTTTTTGGCAAAAATTGAAAATGAGGTTGTATGACTGTGGAGGGAAAATGTTCGCCTGCATAAAAGGAGGGATCCTTCCGGCGAGTATGAAAGGCTCTAACCTTGCAATGTTAGGGTTCCCATTGACCAATAAGAGAGCGCCCCCGGGTGCAATAGGCCTCCGGTCTACGATATATAGAAGGGTTCTCGTTCCATAAATAAGGGTGCCTACTGCGAGTGGGTGGGTGGTTCTCACAATGCGTAACAAAAGTCCTATGATTGGCGCACTGTATCCCTCTTTTTATGTAGGCGAACATTTTCCCCCAGGCTCTCAAGAGGAAATATATATAATGCTCTAAAAATTCTTATAACAATTATATATTTAATTTAATATCAACGGGCCTAATAAGGCCACGTGGTGGAAACCCACTTGGGCCATAAAGTCCCAATAGGGGCTGCGCCCCCTTCTCCCCATGGAAAGGGGAGAGGGAGGCCGAATTGGAGGGGGATTCCCCCTCCCCATGGCCGGCCACAAGGGGGAAACTTTCTTCCTTGTGTGGCGCCCCCTCCTCCCCTCACAATCTATATATACTAGAGTAGAGATTAGCTTTGGGAGGTGAAGCGTTGCCGGATCGTGAAGACCGTATGCTTGCAACCAATTAGAGAGGTTGTGCTTTTGGTCTTCCGTTGAGGGATCGTTCGTGGGCGGTTCGCGGGATCGTCATCTACATTCGAGGGACTCCAAGTACAATCTACACCGACTCGTCTACTTCCTCTACACTCCCGGAGTCGGTAACGATCGTTGATTACAACCAGTTATGCGTCTTCATATTGTTTCTGGGTGATCGTAGGGAGAATTTTTTTTTCTCCTACGTTTCCCAACATGGGCTGCTTCTCAGGGCTGCGAGTTTTGCTGTGTTGTTTCTCTGTTTGGGCCGGGCATCTCTTGTCTCTCTACTTCGTGCACCATGTTCACGCCTTCTACATTCGTCTCATGTGTTCTACCACCTCTTGTACTAGTTCTAAACTTCTTCTATCAATGAAATGATACGCAAGATTTGCATATTCATGGAAAAAAGAATCATCTTGTGTGGTGTTCTGCGGGATGGTTCGGTTCCTTCAACCCCATGACTCATGGTGATGGATTGGAGGCATGTATGGGGTGATACTCCAGTAAATCTCGCTTCAATGATTTTTAGATCTTGTCTTAAGGGACGAGTGACTATTGTGGTCTTTAAAGTCTGATATAACGAGGGCGTTTATAGGTGTTCCTTTCTTTGACTGTTGTTTCAGTGCAATTTTTAATCTCATACTATCGACGTTCTGCGTTTAATTGTCTGTCCATTGACTTTGGCAATTATAAGATGTATACATGCCTTTTTTAGAAACTTCCAATCTATGCATTTCAATCATGGCAATACAAAGAACAACAGATGCCCGATGAGAAAAAATAGATTGAGGCAACGACATTGATTTTTTTCTCCCTAACGCAATCTACTACTAATAGGCCTCATTAGGAAATAGAAAATAGAAACTTTAATACATATGCATCTCTACTCTTCACTTCAACTTCTTCAGCTTTTTACAACAGACCACACTTTTTCTCCCCAAGCACGCGCCTCTTGCAGAGGATTTCACTTTCCTATTCGAACCTATTTTCGCTGACATCCTATCCTACATGGCACATGGGGCATCATCATAAGGTTGTGCATCGGTCATGCCCTAAGAAGGTATTTGGACTGAGCTCGTGCATGCCGAGGAGGCCCCGTGCAGGCTATCAAACACCTAAAAGTGAGTCGACGAGGGAACTTTTAAGCTCATTCACTCTATCAAACACATCCTATAGGATTGTTTAGATCATTATTTTAGCGATCCAGACGGTCTTATATTTTGGGTCGCGCTAACTGCCACACGTGTGGCAGGAAGGGAGACGCACCACACGTCTCTAATGTAAACAGATTGTCACGTCATCGCATGCATGCATGTAGGAATCTTTTTGGATTTTCAGTTTTTAAAATGTTTTATCTCTTAAACGAAAAATCCGATTGAAAATCCGTTTTCACCATTAAATCTCTCGCGATGAGATCTTCGAAACTAGATCCCATGTTGATATGTTTTGATAAAATTTATTTTGGATTAAAAGTTGCCATGTCTATTGCATATGAATTGCCATGATGTTTACACTGAAGTTGCCATGATATGTTTCAGCTATTTTCTTCTACATTTAAAAGTAAATTTTGACATTTATAAAACGGGGAATTAAGAAACTAGACTTGCCATGAACCATAAACTAAAATTGCCATGATACATGCACGTAAAATTGCCATGATTCATACAAAAAATAATTTTCATGGTCAAAATACTGGAGTTGCCATCATCAAAATACTAAAATTGCTATGATCTACAAACTAAAACTGCCACATGGCAACTTTAGTTTAAGCCCTATGGCAACTGCAGTGTAAACATCGTGGCAACTTCTAGCAAAAAAAAATCGTTGGAACATATCAACATGGGGTCTAGTTTTGAAGATCTCGTCGAGACGAATTTATTGGTGAAAACGGATTTTTAGTTCGCTTTTTTATTTAGGAGATACAACATTTTTAAGCCGAAAACCAAATTTTTTTTTGCTGATGTCATCTATTTATACGTGGCAAAATGAGTGGTGATGGAGGCGTGTGGGCGACGTGCAAACGCCCACACGGGTGGGCGTTAACATTTCCGTATATTTTTAAAGAGGAGTAATTATCAGACAAAATGCCTTTGGATGTCTTTTCTTAGAAGAAAAAAAAAACAATAGAGGAGCGGGCAGCCGTGCGCCCCCGAGAGACAGAGGGGGGAAACAGAGCGCGCTCCTGCCTCACGACCGCACCGGCCGCCGCCGCCGCCGCCTTTACGCTGCTAGGTTTCCTCATAGTCCTCCTTGTCTCCTTTCTTCTCGGCCTCCCAGTACGGTGACGGCGGGCGAGCGTCGCGGTCCGCGAAAGCGAGCACCTGGGCAGCGGCGAGTTTCGTTCCATGGCGGGGCACTTGCTGGTGGCGGTGACGGGGAGGAGGAGAAGATGGTGGGAAGCGCCATTGTTTGCGGCGGAGCAGCGCGCGACGCTGGTTAACGTGAAGCTCAAGCTGGTCAAGGATCCGGCACTCGACGGGGCGCTGTCGCGCCAGCGCCACCTCCGCGCTGCCCACCACCTGCTCGACCTCGTGTCCTCGCGGCCCGGCCACCGTATCTCGTGCCCCGAGCTCCTCGCCGACAAGTCCGTCCACAAGATGTTTGGCTCCGCGGACGCCGCGCTCGCCTTCCTCCGCAGATACCACACCCTGTTCGTGCTCTCCCGCCGCGGTGGAGGCGGTGTGTCCCTCACGGACGCGGCGCTCGGCCTCCGGTGCCGGGAACTGGACTGCCTGGACGCCTCGGAGCCCGACCTGCTCGCTTGCCTCCGCCGCCTCCTCATGCTCACCCTGTCGCGCTCGCTCCCGCTCCACACTGTCGACCTTCTCCGCTGGGACTTGGGCCTGCCCCGCGACTACCGCGCCTCGATCCTCAGTCGCCAGCCTGACCACTTCGCCCTCAAGCAGCCCGAGGGTGACGAGCGCATCTGGCTCCACCTCCTCTCCTGGGACGACCGTCTGGCTGTCTCGGAACTCGAGAAGGCTGCGGCGGGCGGCGACACCACCTGCCTCCCATTTCCGGTGAGCTTCACGAGGGGGTTTGGCCTGAGGAGCAAGTCTATGGACTGGCTGAAGGAGTGGCAGAAGCTTCCATACACTAACCCATACACCGACGCCTCCGGCCTTGACCGTCGCACTGATGTGTCAGAGAAGCGGAATGTGGGAGTGTTCCATGAACTGCTGCACCTCACATTGGCAAAGAGGACAGAGCGCCACAACGTGAGCAACATGAGGAAGCTTCTTGGCATGCCACAGAAGTTTACCAAGGTATTTGAGCGTCACCCGGGCATTTTTTACCTCTCAAGGATACATGGCACACAGACAGTTGTACTCAGGGAAGCTTACGGTGGCACGAGCCAGCTGCTTGAGAAGCATGCACATCCACTTGTTGCTATCAGGGAGGAGTATACCACCATGATGAGGGCTGCATTGCCACCAAGGAGGAGCAGAGAAAGCTTCAAATATTGTGGTAACTGGATGAGGAAAGTGAGGGAGAAGAAGGAACTGAACTCTCTTAATGATGTCTTGTAGGCTCAATTGATTCTTAGTGCACCTGAATGAAGCAAAGCTAGTGACTTGAGAGAATGGATGCTCTCTGATGGTTCAGCAGGTATGTGAAAATTGATGCATCGTGTTGAACGCACATTCCAGAATTTAGGGAATTACAATGCCTACATTATTAAGAAGCTTTCTTTTACCAAGATCTTTACACAGCTCTTTTATGTCATTTTGTCACCCCACAGAACAATATGTTTATACCATTTCCTCATATTTTGCTTTTCTTTTTCCTGCAGCTACGATTTGGAGATTGAAAAATGGAATATACTCCCTCTGTTCCAAAATAATTGAAGTTATAGGTTTGTCCCAAGTCAAACTTCATTAACTTTGACCAAGTCTATATAAAAATATATCAACATCTACAACACCAAATTTGCTTCGTTAGATTCATTATGATATGTATTATTATATAATATATATTTAACATTGTGGATCTTAGCAGATTTTTCTATAGACTTTCTCAAACTTCAAAAAGTTTCACTTAGGACAATCCTTGAACTTCAGTTTTGAAACGGAGGGAGCAGCTAACAGCAAGTGCCTTTTCTTGTCCAAGAAAAAATATTTGTGATTTTAAGGACATTGTTGCTTAGCAGACTGGGATGCCATTTGAGTATGGGGCCAAACAGTACCTACCTTGGATGTTTGTCTCTGTTTTTCTAAAGCTGATCTTTTCTTCCCTGTTATGCAGTCCTAAAAAGCCAATGTCTTCAAGCATAGTTATATAGGGCTTGGTTATGTTTGGAAGAGCAGCTTTCATTTTCCTTGCAGCCATATACAAGTTAGAATTTTACAATTTGCGTCCTTCAGAAACCAGACAGAGCCAACTTCAATGGTCTTTTCCTTTAGGAAATCATATGGTGGGCTGGAGAATTACCAATTATACTTGCCTATAACAAGGTGATGTTCAGCAGTAACGAATATGTACTGAGCATTCCTGTTAAAAAAAAAAGATCTGAACAATTATCTCCTGTAAGCATTTGCAGTTCAGTGCATCTGGTCAACTCGTCATATTGCACGGCGATGTAATCCTATCATGGCCACTGGCATATCCATTGTTCTTCCGATTATCACAATGGTTGAACAGCTATGTCTTTCCACCCTAACTATGTCAAATGTCCACCTTCTGGTCAGTATCAATAGTTTCAGCGATATTTTAATAAATTAATGCTAAAATATACTCGTATATCTGATGCTTTGTTCAGACATAACAGATTATATGTGATCAATATGAGCATACTGCATACACATATCGTGGTTTATTCTATAACAGTTTTTGAATTGTTGGGAAGGTCCACGAATAATAAGGCTACCACCCAAGCCGAACATGTCATATTAATTTCCTTCCATCAAGAAAAGGGCAACGACCTTCCTTTTGCTAATGTGTCCGTCAAATTTGATTGAGAGGTTAATTCTTCAGCCCCATTTAACAACAACTACTAACAATCAGTATATTTTCGGGTGGAATTTGGGCACTGGACTTTCGACAAGCTCATGTTCGTAGCAATGTTGTTGGGTAAACATGTAGGATCATACAATGAGCCAGTGCCAACGTTATGCTTTTGGTCTTGTAATTTTGATAACCATGTCATATTCTTTTCCTTCCATTAAGACACCAGGAACGACCTTCATTTTGCTAATGTATTCGTCAAATTCGATTGAGGGGTTAACTCGTCAGCCCCATTAAACAACAACTACTAACAATCAGTATGTCTTGGGGTTGGAATTTGGGCCCTCGACTTTGAACAAGCTCATGTTGTAGCAATGTTGTTGGGTTGTAGGATCATACAATGAGACGGTGGGAACCTTATGCTTTTGGTCTTGTAATGACAAATTGATAACTATGCCACCAACCCTACTATTTCAGGAATTCAGAAGGAACCTCTTGGAGCATTTCAGCTGGTGAAGAGCTGGGGGATCTCTAGAGGAATGAAGAACGACTGGTCACAACAGCGGGAACAGGGACATCTGCCAGTTTATCTGTGGTTGTTCATCACCGAAGACGAGATAATACAGTGGCCTAACCACACTTTGGAAGAGCTTAGCTCTTTCTTGATGCATGTTATTAACAACTGTGGGCTGCAATGCTTCATGTAATTAAGGCTTATTTGTGGTTAGATGTCAGGCAGTGCTAAGATGTTCACCAATTGACCATTTCCTCAAGCTTTTGCCCCAAAACTGGTTCGTTTTAATGCATGTTCCTGAAAGACTGTAATGTTGTGTTGCATGTTCCTAAAAGACTGTATATTGTGCTAAGATGTCTCGTGAAAGATTTTATGTAGACGCAGCTGACGTGCAATGCTCTAAAACGACCGTCCAATGATTAAGGGGCTACCCATTCGTGCCACCGTGGACTGAAAAAATCCTTCACATTGATGAAGATGGAAGCAAAGCAATGGCAAACGAGATAGTTCATCTTCTGCTGGTGGTACTAACATTCATTCGTTTACCTCTGCTCATCATTTCTCTTGTTTGAACTGCTAAGCTCCGTTTGTTCTTTGTAATCTCTAGTAGTACTATTTTCCAGCAATACTCATTTCCTTCCAATTGTTGTTCCTTCACTGTCTTCCCTGTTTAGCGGAGTAGTAGTTTGAGCCGGGAGAGGTAAGAGCATCTCTAGCAAACCCTCAAAACGTGGGCCTGTAAATTTAGTTTACAGTTTGCTCGTTGCCTCGGTTACGAACTGAAAACATTCGCGAACGAACATAAACCGCAAATAGAACTGTAAATTTTGAATTCAAGACTTTACAGGAGAAATTGACCAAGTTCATAGTTCTTGATCATCATACATACTTCATACATACACTAAATTACACAAAATAGCTAGGAGGATAGGCCGCCACCATAACCCTACAGCCAAAAGTTGGCTCACCCGGAGCCATCCGGGTGCGGTGGCGACGCTGAGTCGGCGGACATCCTCAGTCGTTGTCGTCGGAGACGAGGTCGGCGTAGATGTCATCTTGCGCCTGCTTCTCGCGGCGCCATGCGTCTTGGTTGTCGACGAACTCCTTCGCGAGCCCCTGCTCGAGGAGGACGTTGTCGAGGTCGGCAAGGGATCGTCGGCGCTGCTGCTCCTCCTCCTCCCACGCAATGCGCGCGATGATGGCTCGCTCGAAGATGTCCGCCTCGGGGCGGCGGCGGGGGGGGGGGGGGGGGGGGAGGGGAGGGGATCCTCCGGCCCGATGACGCCACCGCCCGGCTCCGCCTCGAGCTCCCGCTTCACCGCTCGGAGGGCCGGGATATCCGCCCGCTCCCTTTTCACTGGTGTGAGGAGCGAGGGGCGGGGACTCGACCCCCCCAGCGGCGGAACTGCCCGTGACGGAGGAGATCCGCCCGTGCCGGCGGTCGTACTCCTCCATCTCGCGGTGGAGGAGCGACTGCGGCGGCTGCAGGCCGCGGTTGGTGTACTTCTTCGCCGCGCGCTTCCTCGTGCCGTCTGCTCTGACATATCGCTGGTGCTCGGGGTCGTCGCTACCGCCGAAGCTGCGGCCAGAGCTCCACATCCCGCCCCACATGGTGGCATGCGCCGGCAGATTGGACTCAACGGCGGTGAGAAATAGGAGAGGGTTTATGAGTTTCGACCCGTATCGGCACCGCGAACCCGTAGATATCCGCGTGGGGGGCGGTTTGCGGGCCACTGTAAAATAGTTTACGGGTCGGGTGACTATACGGGCTCTGTTCTAGCCAAAAAAATGGGCTGAGCCCATATAGTCGTCGGAATTTTGTGGGTTTGCTCGTTTTAAGGGGTCTGTGAGAGATGCTCTAAGGGCATCTCCAACCCAAAACCCAAACGGACAACCTTATTTTAGGACACCCTCAAAATGTTGTGTTACCCAATGGCGTCCCCCGTTTTCCTCACAAAACTCAACTATTGATCGCATAGAATATGCAGATGTTCAACATCACATACAAAGAGACCTTCTAGATATTTATGTGATTATCACTACAGACACCTCCTTGGAAGAGACGTCCGAGATATAAGATTCAGATTCCTCCTCTTTGGCTCCGGCGGCACGATGGGCGGTGAGTGCCTCCTCCTTGGAGGAGATTATGTTTTCCTCCATGATGATGGTGCGTAGGCACGAAAAATACATGGGAGCAGCGTGTAACTCCTCCTTGACGACCCGGGGCGAAACAAAGGCGGGAAAGGGAGGGTGCCATGGCGAAGGCAAACTGGAGTGGGCAGGTGAGGTGGGAGTAACGTGGTGGGGTTTAAAAGGAAAGGGATACTACGAGAGGGAGAGGGCTCTAGCAGGAAACCGGGCATGAAGGGGAAGGGTCCAATGGGAAAGGAAACAACTGGTGGAGCTAGGTTGTCGGATTTGACATGGCAGACGATCCGGATTGGCCTACTCCCCTCGATTTGGGGTTCAACTGAGGGATTTTGTGTGGAAAATATGCCCTAGAGGCAATAATATTATATTATTGTATTTCCATTATTCATAATTAAGAGTTTATATTTCATGTTATAACTGCTATGATCCTGAATTATGCGATTCAGTGTAAAACTCATAAGCACGTGTGAAATGATAACCGGTTAACAATAGATTCCTAGTCTCGCCTCTAAGACTAGCTCAAGTGTTGTTGGTGATCACGTTTTCCGGATCTTAGGATATCGTTAAGTGTAATGATAGTCCTAAAACAACATTGAGCGTATGACGTTAGAAGAACGATCATATTGAATCGACCCAATACTTGTTTGTTATACTATGTGATTATATCGTCTGAAATCATCTATTATAACATGGAGTGTTACCATGTGTTTTACTTCCTCAGACCATGACAGTGTCTCGGGTCACTTCCTACAGGACGGTGGGCTTTGGGGTTGCTTAAACGTCATTGTAACAAGGTGATCATAACGACAACTTTCAGGCACACCGGAAAGTTTGGCAACTTACCGAACAGGTCGAGAGTGGGATTTGCTCCTCCGACGATGAAGAAATATTCTTAGGGCCCTCTCTATGTGACGGCATCCATCATCGTCTCGCCATACACAGGTGACTACGTCACAGGGATGCCGGGACACATCAATGAGAAAGAAGAATAAAACTGGTAACAGGAGCAACGGTATATATAGTAAGCATGGCGATGACTCAGGAGGATACTGATGCACACCGGCTTTTGTAGAGTATCACGAAGCAAAGGGAACATCACATGATAACCAATGGTTCACTCGAATATCATTCGTGTAATCATAGGGACCGATATGGATGTCCACCACTACTAGGGAAAAGCCTATAAGTAGCGCGGGTCAAATGCCTAGCAGTAGCGCGGGTCAAATGCCTAGCAGTAGCGCGGGCACCTGCGCTACTAGTAAGGCGCTACAGCTAACTTGTAGCAGTAGCGTTGTTTGTTCCGCGCTACCGCTATACCTACTTAGTAGTAGCGTTGTCCTGACCAGCGCTACTGCTAAGTTGCTTAGCAGTAGTGTTTTCCTGTCCAACGCTACTGCTAATTAGCTGTAGCGCTTGTTTACGGCGCTGCTGCTTCCTGCTAAAGAGCGCTACTACTATATTTTCACATATATTTTTTACTACGTATTTGCGATGTTTCTGTACAGGTTTTATACAGTATTCTAATCATATCATAAACATGCAATATGCTCATCATATCATACACATAATAGTCTCATCATATCACCCAAGACAAATCATGTCGTCACATCATAATCACGATATAGCGATACAAGTTAACTGGCATGTCTCATCATACATAATGTAGTACTTCTTGAGGTGCCGGTTCGGATCCCTCTGTCGCACTACCGTGAACCTAAACTAACTATTTTTTGCTTCGGCTCTGCTATCGAAACCCTCTCTGGCTGTCACTTGGAAACCGATACACCTGGGCCTGACACTTAGGTCATTCATCGTATACTCCTGGAACCTTTCCTATGTACACGGCATAGCACTTCTTCGCCATCGTTGATCTATGTACCTACATCGTCACATGATTCGTTAATATGCAACATAATATATAGTTGAGCAACGGAAAGGGAAAGAGTTAGCAAAAAAAGAAGCAATTTTTTAAACATGAATAACAAAGTTCATCATACCCAAACTGCCCTAACTAGAGTGATCTACGCCAGTTGAGGAGGACAATTTAATTACATCACAAAGTTTCGTGGTGCATAAATTCAAAGTTTCATCATAGAGAAAGTAGTGACTAAACGGACACATTGTCATTGTCAATCACTCCAACATGTCATGCCAACCATCCAAATCAGGGAGGAAGTCCCCGAGCGAAGTGACAGGCTTCAGGTCGAGACGCTGAGCGGTTGCGCGTGTTGGGACATCTTCCCGCGACATTTGCCCTTCTTCGTAGAACATCCTTATTTTTTCGAGGACCTCCTTCATGATGATTTGAGCAAGTTCACGCTGGATGTGATAGAACTCGGCTCGGAGTCGATGATCCGTGACATTTCCTAGATTCTTTGCCCATTGCAGAATATCGGCATCGCCGGATCTAGGTGACATGCGAAGGTTCTGGCAATCTCGTCTGTACTCCAGCATGTGGTGGAGGACATAGAATCCATCACCGAGAGTACCTTTCGGTTGCTGGATGCAGCAGAAGTTGGTCTTATGGCCGAAGTAGGGCGCACGATTCCTCGTCTTCTTGATTGTGATCTCTCCACCCCGGTGATCGTAGATTAAGATAGCACTATCGAGACCATACTTGATGTGGGTGTAATCCTTTTTCCTTCATGTTCTTCGACGGGTTCAAGTAAAGAGCATGGGAGAATCATGGGTAAAGGATGATGAGGATGGCGTGCCCGTCACTGCGCAAAATAAGTACACCTCAAATTAGCCTCCAGGCGTGCAAATGAATGGTTGAAATCTAAGAAAGGATATCCCCGGATGACTTACATGGGATGATAAGGAAGGAGAATCGTCTCCTTGTCCTTATTGCTGACCATGAAATCGGCGATGTAGTTCCTCGCGTATTCACGGTGCTCTTGGTAGACTGCCAAGAAGCCCTCGTGAATGAAGCATGGGTTAGCGACACAGATATAAGGTATTTTCACAAACCTGATGATGTAGTTCATGTACAAGGCAAAAAGGCGGACAAACGTAAGTCCAGCTTTTTCAAGTGAAACATGTCGAAGATATAATTGAATCAAAGGAAGAACTTTTTCGCAGGGAATGTGTCGACGTACAACCTTTGTTGCGGCACGTTAACCACGTAGAGCGGGTATCCTGGATTTTTTGAGGCGATCAGGCTTTTCTCTCTCCACAGCACATCATCATGAAGTCTCCTTAGATTGTCGTATATGGCCTCTACCGCTGCCTTAGTTAGTATTGGATCACCAGGGATATGGTATTTCACCGCACCTTTGATAGGTATATGGTCTTCAACCCGAGGCTGCGGAGGCGGCTGCCTCATAGAAGCATCTTTGCCTTTCTTCGATCTCTTCCTATGCTTCTTTGCTACCGGAAGTGAGCCTATCATACGTTCATCCTCCGACAATTCAGGCCCCAACTCATCATGCTCAAACCTTGAGTACTCATACTACTGAGCCATCAATCCTCCGTCATCATAGGTGCCGGTATTGAGATATTGTAGAGGGTCATCATCCTCATCCATGGCATCATGCATTGATTCTTCGACAATGGTGATGTCATTAGCCACTAATGGAACCTCTTCCTCATGTCGTTTGCTATCACCTGGCACGACAGGCGACGCTAATTGGGTAGGTGGGGTGTTGGTGTTCATACCTTGCTGAGGCTGCTTGGTCATGGGTGTGCTCCTGGCCATCTCCAGATGAAGCAGACTCTTCAGCCACAACAAGACCCAACTCTTGCAATCACCAAGCCGCCGCAGGGTCTCGCCGTCATCTCCCCCTAGTGCTACCAGAGGAGCCAAATTATTGGGTCCCAATTTCACACTGGACACGGAAACCATGAAGACGTCAGGGGGCATCGGCCAGCTGGGGAACAATTGTTCCTTCGGCTTCACTATCGTCATCTTTCCCACGTCCACCTTCTGGCCGCTGATGGTATATAGTATGGTGCACGGGTTTACGTCGGCCTGCAAAGACATGTCTGCGACGTGAGACATTTGAAAGGCAACAGAAACGAGAGATTATACATATATTGAAGAGGAACGGTGTGACATGTATTGTGAGGGCGTCGAGCTTAGCCAAAGAAGAAGCCCCACCGAGCACGCCAGAGATGGAGGATGAGCTGCTATGAGCAGGTGCGGGAGCAGGTGCAGGAGCAGATGAGGTTGCATGAGCGGGTGCAGGAGTAGGTGCAGTTGCGTGAGCAGGTGCTGGTGCAACACCAAACAAGCTGCTCCCGAAGAAGTTGGAAAGGGGAAAGTCCACTGCCTCTTTATCTGGATTTTGCTTGGTCCAATTGACGATAACCGGAATCAAGACACTATGTGAAGCTGTCATTTCCTCTCTTGCGGCAGCTACCGCTGCTTTGACTGTCTCTTCTTTGGTCTCGGCTGCTTTCTTATCAACCGCAATCTCAACCTTCATGTCGATGTTTTCTTCGTTTAACCTTCGTCTTTGATTTCTCTCCTCGGCGTTCTCACGGTAGTACTTCTTCCATGTGGTGTCGTCTCCGACACCGTGCACGCATCCATACAATGGCTGAGTGTACACCGAGAGTCCTTTCAATGTGTTCAAGGGCCGGTTGAATGGGGTATCCCACTTGGGCCTCGCCAACGCCTCAGACAGCGAGTCGCTTTCGGCCGCAATACTGTGCTGCTCTTTCTACAAAAGGAATGTGGATCGTTTACAAATGTGACTGAACATGGAGTCAAATTGATCATAAGCTAAAATTAGGGGGTAAATTAATAATTACCAGCAGTCTCATGAACTCCTTCATGACCGCGTCTGTATCGAAAACCTTGTTGACTGGGTCCCAACGGTACTGGGCCCTGATGACATCATGTTCCTGTGGGACGGTGAACTCCGCCAAGGGGTCTGGGATCCCCAGACTTTGGCGTCCCGCACCCTCCTTGGCCCATATGGGCCTCTTCCCCGCGTAACTACGGCTTCCGAGGTGGTGGCACCCCATGTTCCTCTCTTGAAGGCCCTTCATGTACTCCGACTTTTCTTTGGCAACTTCAGCAATGCAAGGCTTTTTGAATATTTGGAACTGCTCTTCCGTAATTGTCGGATTATCCTTTACAATCTCGGAGTAGGGTTCCTCTTTGATGATGATCCGATGTTTCACCCTTACTTTCCATGTGGACAACGTGCCGCTAAACTTGCCCATGGCGCGTCTTATTATCTTCTTCATTGTCGGGTCTTGTCACAGTCGAGTATATTTGATTTCATCCTGGCCCGAGAACAAGAATCCCTGGTGCAACTTCGTTAGGAGGGAGTGCTCTATATTTGGTATCTTCTTTAATTTCTCATCATTGATGGTGGCGGTTCCCTGTAGGATGCAGCCTATTTTATTGTCGTAGCACATGCGCGCTTCCGCAGGCTCATTTGGCTCAAAATTGTCGGGGTCCACCTCCATGACCACCAGTCTAGTAGTGCTGAGCTGGTTTGGGAATTGTATCCTCTTCAGTTACGGTTCTATACCGGCTAATTCGCTAGTCTCGGCGCCGGTCTCGGTGTCGGTGTCGGTCTCGGCGCCGGTCTCGATGTCGGTCTCAGTCGCGGATGTGATAGGGGGCAATGCAACAATTGTTGCTCCTCGAGATAGCTCAAATAGTTTTTTGCCGCCTCATAGACATTGCAGTCACTAGAACTCGGTCCTACATCGTTGCTAGCCATGTTTCCTATGATTAAATCTAGTCAATTAATTCTAGACCTAATAAAATGAATAATGACATAAAAAGGCCTATGTTTTGCAGGAATGTTGATTCATTCCCATTGCGGCAAATCCCAGGCACTCGATGTGTCCTATTTTGTAGCACAAGTCATGCCGAAATTCACAGAAAATTTTGGTATGACCTTTGCTACAAAGTGGACAAATCGAGCGCCTGAAATTTGCCGGAACGGAAATGAATCAACATTCCGACAAAACATAGGCCACTCGGAATCATTCCCTGCAAACAACAAAAGGCCACTTGGGCACAATCGAACCACTTCAACGTTGCATATAACAGGACCACTTAAGAACATGTACATGAGCAACTAATAAAAAATATGTCTTGATAAAAATTATGAACCCCGGAACTCAATTTCTATCCTAAATTTCAAATTATGAACCCTAGAACTCAATTCAAGTTATGTGCTAAATTTCTGTCATAATAAAAAATAGTAAAAATTAAGAACCTACTTGACTTGCAGCACTAACAGAAATTTATGTTTTTGTATTGATTTTTTTGTCTAAACTAAACACTATTGCCCTAATTAACATCTAATTCAAAAACTAAGTGTAGAAGAAAATTCAGTTAAGTACTAATAGAACAAAATTCAGTTAACTTTAGTGCTCTATAATGATGAAATGTAAAAATTCAGTTAACTACTAATTTCATTCATTTATGTCATTCATTTAACTTCACCTAATGAACCTACTGTACCACTACTACTAGCAGCACTACTAACCTAATTAACCTAGTAAAACCCTACTGCCCTAATTAAAAAACATCTAATTAACATCTACTAGTACCACTACTGCCCTAACCTAACTAACATCTACTAGTACCACTATATACTACTAGCAGCACTGCTGCAACATTTTCTTCATTTTGTTCTTTTAAAAAAACATCTATGAAAACAAAAATCATAATTAAACCCTACTGCCCTAGTTAAACCCTACTGCTCTAACTAAATTTTTGCTATAAACCCTACTGCCCTAGTTAAACCCTACTGCCCTAACTAAATTTTTGCTCTAAACTAAAATTTTACTCTAAACCAAATTTTTGCTCTAACCTAGCCAACCTAGTTAACCAAATGAACCTAATTAACCTAGCTAGTTAACCTAGTTAATTAACCTAGCTAGTTAACCTAGATAATTACCCTAATTAGACTAGTTAACCTAGCTAGCTAGTTCTTTGTCAAATCCCTAGTCCATGAGAGAGAGGAGGGGTGGGGGATTACATAGGATACTCGACGAGGCGGCGAGGGCGTCTCCGATGACAACAAGGGAGGCAGTGGTGGGGAGGCAGGGGCGTCAAGGGTGGCTCCGGTGGCGTTGAGGTTGCGCGGCTCTGGTGGCTTCGTGGGCGGCTGCGGTGGCGTCGACGGTGCGTGACTCTGGTGACTCCGGGGGCGTCGATGTTGGCAGGAGACGGCAAGGGAGGCAGCGGGATGCGGGAGACGATAACAAGAGCGGATGAGAAGAGAATGCAGAATTGAGGGAAGGAGGGACGTAGGCGCAGGGCTAAGTCAAACTTAGCAGTAGCGCCGGTACCCAACAAGCACTACTGCTAAGTTTGATAGCTATAGCGCTGGTCGGGCACAAGTGCTACTGATAAGTTTCACAGCTATAGCGTTGGTCCTCAAACCGAGCTACTGCTACAGTAGCTATAGAGCTAGTTATAAACAAACTTAGCTGTAGCAGCCTCCCCTAAAAACATGCTACTACTATTAATGTAGCAGTAGCGCATCTGTTGGAAGGTCGCTACTACTATACCTAGCCTGCAAGGCAACAGTGTGGCAGTTATAGTAGTAGCGCATTTTGCTGGAGCCGTGCTACTGCTACCTAATTGTCAGTAGCTCTCCTAGTGATCCCGCGCTATTGCTAAGTAGCAGTAGCACCTCTTTTTTAACACGCTCTACTGATAAGCCTCCATGTATAAGCTTTTCCCTAGTAGTGCACGGTTTCATCATGTTTATGGGTTACCGAACCTATGGGGTCACAAGCTTAAGGTAATCATAATATGCTAAGTGTTAGTGGATGGGAGTGATGAGAATATATTTGTGTAATTGTTTCATTAATATCCAGAATAGTTCCGAGAGGTTTCGGAAGCGTTTCGGGTTCGCCGGAAGGGTTTCGGTGAATATCGGGTAATACCGGGTATTAATGATTAATTATATATAGGTGGAGAATGTTTTCGAGGATGTTAAATTATATATATAATGCTCTCAAAATGTTTAGAACATTTTAATTTAATTTAAATATCAACAAGCCTAATAAGGCCAAGTGGTGGAAGACCACTTGGGCCACAAAGGCCCAATAGGGTGGCGCCCCCTTCTCCCCATGGCAAGGCGAGAGGGAGGCTGAATTGGAGGGGGATTCCCCTCCCCTTGGCTGGCCACAAAGGGGAGACTTTCCCTCCTTGTGTGGAGCCCCCTCCTCCCCTCCCAACCTATATATACTAGAGGATTTCTACCCTTTTGAACATAAGTTTTGGAGCCTCCTCTAGTTGATCTAGTTCTAGTTCTTGTTGGTCCTAATTGACTAATTAGAGCTAGACCTATCCGCCTTTAATCCTCGTAATTAGAAGTCCCGTGTGGTTCTAATCTCCTCCCTCTAAATTCTTCAGCGATGATTAGCTCTGGACTGTGAAGCACTGCCGGATCATGAAGACCGTATGCCTGTAACCAAGTAGAGAGGTTGTGCTTTCGGTCTTACGTTCGAGGGCGGTTTTTGGGGTCGTCATCGATGTTTGAGGGACTCCAAGTATGATTTTCACCGACTTGTTTACTTCGGCTGCACTCCCGGAGTCGGTAACGATAATTGATCACAACCTGTTATGCATCTTCATATTGTTCATGGGTGATCGTTGAAGGAAATATGCCTTAGAGGCAATAATAAAGTTGTTATTTTATATTTCCTTATTCATGATAGAGGTTTATTATTCATGCTAGAATTGTATTGATCGGAAACTTAAATACATGTGTGAATACATAAACAAATATCGTGTCCCTAGTGAGCCTCTACTTGACTAGCTTGTTGATCAAAGATGGTTAAGGTTTCCTAATCATGGACATGTGTTCTCATTTGATAACGGGATCACATCATTAGGAGAATTATGTGATGCACAAGACCCACCCGTTAGCTTAGCATAATGATCGTTCAGTTTTGTTGCTATTGCTTTCTTCATGTTAAATACATATTCCTTGGACTATGAGATTACGCAACTCCCGGATACCTGAGGAATACCTTGTTGCTATCAAACGTCACAACGTAACTAGGTGATCATAAATATGCTCTACAGGTATCTCCCAAGGTGTTTGTTGAGTTGGCATAGATCGAGATTAGTATTTGTCACTCCGACTATCAGAGAGGTATCTCTGGGCCCTATCGGTAATACACATCATAATCTTGCAAGCAAATGACTAAGGAGTTAGTTACAAGATGATGTATTACATAATGAGTAAAGAGACTTGCCGCTAACGAGATTGAACTAGGTATAGAGATACCGACGATCGAATCTCGGGAAAGTAACATACTGATGGACAAAGGGAATTATGTATGTTGTCATAGCGGTTCGACCGATAAAGATCTTCGTAGAATATGTAGGAGCCAATATGGGCATCCAGATTCCTCCATTGGTTATTTATCGGAGAGGTGTCTCAGTCATGTCTACATACTTCTCGAACCATAGGGTCCGCACGCTTAACGTTCGATGATGATATAGTATTATATGAGTTATGTGATTTGGTGACTGAATGTTGTTCAGAGTCCCGGATGAGATCATGGACATGACGAGGAGTCTCAAAATGGTCGAGAGGTAAAGACTGATATATAGGACAATGGTATTCGAACATCGGAAGTGTTTTGGAGGGTAACAGGTACTTATCGGGTCACCGGAAAGGAGTTTCGGGCACCCCCGGCAAATATATGGCCCTAATGGGCCAAAGGGGGAACATACTAGCCCCTGGTGCACCCCTTCTTTGGATAGCAGGCCCTAGGGGAAGGAAAGGGGGAGGGCTAGCCCCTCCTGCCTTTCCCTCTCAGGGGAGAAAGGAAAGCGGGGGTGCCACCCTTTCCTGCCTTTCCCCGCACTCCAAATAAGGAAAGGGGGGAGCGCGGCTTGGGAGACACCCCAAGTAGGATTCGTCCTACTTGGGCGACCCCTTGGCTGCTCCTTCCTCCCTCCCACTGAAGGAAATATGCCCTAGAGGCAATAATAAAGTTGTTATTTTATATTTCCTTAATTCATGATAAATGTTTATTATTCATGCTAGAATTGTATTAACCGAAAACTTGATACATGTCTAGATACATAGACAAAATACCGTGTCCCTAGTAACCCTCTACTAGACTAGCTCGTTAATCAAAGATGGTTAAGTTTTCTAACCATAGACACGTTTTGTCATTTGATAAACGGGATCACATCATTAGGAGAATGATGTGATGGACAAGACCCATTCATTAGCTTAACATTATGATCGTTCAATTTTATTCTATTGCTTTCTTCATGTCAAATACATATTCCTTTGACTATGAGATTGTGCAACTCCCAGATACCGAAGGAATTCCTTGTGTGCTATCAAACGTCACAACATAACTAGGTGATTATAAAGATGCTCTACAGGTATCTCCGAAGGTGTTTGCTGGGTTGGCATAGATCGAGATTAGGATTTGTCACTCCGAGTATCGGAGAGGTATCTCTAGGCCCTTGATACGTCCATTTTGCATCATGTTTTCCTACTGTTATTTATGTTGTTTTATTGTATAATAATGCTTTTTGGAGTATTTCTAATGCCTTTTCTCTCATAGTATGCAAGGTACGCACAAAGGGGGAGAATTCCGGCAGCTGGAAATCTGGACCTAAAAAAGCTACGTCAAGCTACCTATTCTGCACAACTCCAAATGAGTTGAAACTTCCCGAGAATTTTTTATAGAATATTTAATAAATATTGGAGCAAATAAGTACCAGAGGGGGGGCACCATGTGGGCACAACCCACCTGGACGCGCAAGGAGGCCCAGGCGCGCCCTGGTGGGTGTTGCCCTCCTCGGTCCACCTCTGGTGCCCATCTCCTGGTATATAAGTCATTTTGACCTAGAAAATAATCAGAGGAGGACATTTGGGACGAAGCGCCGCCGCCTCGAGGCAGAACTTGGGCAGGAGCACTTTTGCCCTCTGGTGGAGCGATTCCGCTGGGGGGAACTTCCCTCCCGGAGGGGGAAATCATCATCATCATCATCACCAACAACTCTCCCATCTTGGGGAGGGCTATCTTCATCAACATCTTCACAGCACCAACTCCTCTCAAACCCTAGTTCATCTCTTGTGTTCAATCTTTGTATCAAAACTATAGATTGGTGCATGTGGGTGACTAGTAGTGTTGATTACATCTTGTAGTTGATTACTATATGGTTTATTTGGTGGAAGATTATATGTTCAGATCCATTATGCTATTTAATACCCCTCTGATCTTGAGCATGTTTATCATTTGTGAGTAGTTACTTTCGTTCTTGAGGTCACAGGAGAAATCATGTTGCAAGTAATCATGTGAAGTTGATATGTGTTCGATATTTTGATGATATTTATGTTGTCATTCTCTTAGTGGTGTCATGTGAACGTCGACTACATGACACTTCACTGTATTTGGGCCTAAGGGAATGCATTATGGAGTAGTTATTATATGGTAGGTTGCGAGAGTGACAGAAGCTTAAACCCCAGTTTGTGTGCTATTCCGTAAGGGGCCGATTGGATCCAAAAGTTTAATGCTATGGTTAGAATTTGTTCTTGATACTTTTCTCATAGTTGTGGATGCTTGTGAGAGGGTTAATCATAAGTAGGAGGTTTGTTCAAGTAAGAACAACACCTAAGCACCAGTCCACCCACATATCAAATTATCAAAGTACCGAACACCAATTAAGCCAAGATGATGGAAGTGACTAGATGAAATTCCCGTGTACCCTCAAGAACACTTTGCTTATCATAAGAGACCATTTTGGCCTATCATTTGCCTCAAAAGGATTGGGCTACCTTGGTGCACTTTTGTTACTACTATCATTACTTGCTCGTTACAAATTATCTTGCTATCAAACTACTCCGCTACTTACAATTTTAGCACTTGCAGACATTACCTTGCTGAAAACCACTTGTCATTTCCTTCTGCTCCTTGTTGGGTTTGACACTCTTACTTATTGAAAAGGCTACAATTGACCCCATATACTTGTGGGTCATCAAGGCTATTTTATGGCGCCATTGCCGGGGAGTCAAGAACTCTTGGTAAGTGGAATTTGGTAAGGAAAGATTATTACTATGTGCTGAAATTTATTGTCACTTGCTACTATGGAAAACAATCCTTTGAGGGGTTTGTTCGAGGTATCTTCACCTCGACCGGAACCACAATTAGTTGCCCCTCAACCTACTGCACCTATTGAAAATGTTGAATATGAAATTCCTTCGGGTATGTTAGAACAGCTGCTAGCTAATCCTTATGCAGGAGATGGAACCGAACATCCTGATATGCACTTGATATATGTGGATGAAACTTGTGGATTCTTTAAGCTTGTAGGTTTCGTGGAGATGAAGCTAAGAAGAAGGTTTTCCCTTTATCTTTTAAGGGAAAAGCATTGACATGGTATAGCGATGCGATGATATTGGATCTTGGAACTGGAACCATTTGAAATTGGAATTTCATCAAAAAAAATTATCCTACGCATCGGAATTCTATATATGATTTTTGGCCTCGTGAAGGAGAAAGTATCGCTCTAGCTTGGGGGCGCCTTAATTCAATGTTATATTCATGCCCCAATCATGAGCTCTCAATAGAAATTATTATTCAGAATTTTTATGCTCGGCTTTATCGTAATGATCAATCCATGCTCGATACTTCTTGTACTGGTTCTTTCATGAAGAAAACTATTGAATTCCAGTGGGATCTTTTAGAAAGAATTAAACGCAACTCTGGAGATTGGGAACTCGACGAAGGTAAAGATTCAGGTATCGAGCCTAAGTTTGATTGTGTTAAATCTTTTATGAATACCGATGCTTTTCAAAACTTTAGCACTAAATATGGACTTGACTTCGAGATAGTAGCTTGCTTATGTGAATCTTTTGCTACTCATGTTGATCTCCCTAAGGAGAAGTGGTTTAAATATCACCCACCAATTAAAGAAGAAATTAAAGAACAGGTAAAAGCTAAAGAAGAAACCATCATTTACAATGTTGATCCAGTTGTTCCAACCGCTTATATTGAAAAACCCTCTTTTCCTGTTAGGATGAAGGAACATGCTAAAGCTTCAACTGTGGTTAACAAAAGTTATGTTAGAACACCCAAACCATCTTAACAAATCAGAGTTGAACCTAGTGTTGCTATGGTTAAAGATCTCTTAGTTGATAATATCGATGGGCATGTTATTTACTTCTGTGGTGAAGCTTCTAGAATTGCCAAACCTGAAGGAAAAGATAAACATAGACCAGTTGTTGGCATGCTTGTTGTCTCAGTTAAGATAGGAGATCACTGGTATCACGGGTTATGTGACCTAGGTGCTAGTGTGAGTGATATTCATTTCTCCTTATATCAAGAAACTAAAGATGAAATAGCACCCGCTGAAATAGAAGGCATAGATGTCACTATTAAACTTTCTAATAGAGATACTATATCACCAATTGGGATTCTTAGAGATGTTGAAGTCTTGTGCGGGAAATAAAATACCCTATTGTTTTTCTTGTTCTTAGCTCCCCGCAAGATGACTTTTGTCCAATTATTTTGGAAGACATTTCTTGAACACCGCCAATGCCAAAATAGATTGTGAGAAACAAACTGTCGGTGTTGGCTTTGGTGATGAATCTCATGAATTTATTTTTTCCAAGTTTAGTAAACAACCTCATAAGAAAGATTTTCCTAATAAGGATGAGACTATTGGTCTTGCTTCTATTGTCGTGCCTCGTACTGATCCTTTGGAATAATATTTGCTAGGCCATGAAAATGATTTGCATATGCGTGAAAGAAATGAAATAGATAGAATCTTTTTTGAACAACAACCTCTGCTTAAACACAATTTGCCTATTGAAACTCTAGGAGGTCCTCCTCCACCTAAAGGTGATCCTATGTTTGAATTAAAACAATTGCCAGACACTTTGAAATATGCTTATCTTGATGAGAAAAAGATATAACCTATTATTATTAGTGCTAACCTTTCAGAACATGAAGAAGAAAGATATCCAAGGAAGAAAGATATAACCTATATTTGAAGAAAGATATAACCTATTTGAAATATGCTTATCTTGATGATCCAAGGAAGCATAGTGCTGCTATTGGATATACTCTTGGTGATCTTAAGGGCATTAGTCCCAGTCTATGTCAGCACAAGATTAATATGGAACCTGATGCTAAACCCATTGTTGATCACCAACGTCGGTTAAATCCAAAGACGAAAGAAGTGGTAAGAACGGAAATATTGAAACTTCTGGAAGCGGGTATAATCTATCCTATAGCTGATAGTAGATGGGTAAGTCATGTTCATTGTGTCCCTAAGAAAGGAGGTATTACTGTTGTTCCTAATGATAAGAATGAGTTTATTCCACACAAAATGTCACAGGCTATAGGATGGTAATTGATTATAGAAAATTAAATAAAGCTACTAGAAAAGGTCATTACCCTATGCCTTTTATCGATCAAATCTTAGAAAGATTATCCAAGCACACACATATTTGCTTCCTTGATGGATACTCTGGCTTTTCACAAATACCTGTTTTACAATCTGATCAAGAAAAGACCAATTTTACTTGTCATTTTGGAACAGTTGCTTATAGATGTATGCCTTTTGGTTTATGTAATGCACCTGCTACCTTTCAAAGATGTATGCCTGTTCTATTCTCTGATTTTTGTGAAAAGATTGTTGAGGTTTTCATGGATGACTTTTCTGTTTATGGGAAGTCTTTTGATGACTGTTTAAGAAATCTTGATCGAGTCTTGCAGAGATGTGAACAAACAAATCTCGTCTTCAATGGGGAGAAGTGAAACTTTATGGTTAACGAAGGTATTGTTTTGGGCCATAAAATTTCTGAAAGAGGCATTGAGGTGGACAAAGCAAAAGTTGATGCAATTGAGAAAATGCCATGTCCTAAAGATATCAAAGGTATTCGTATTTTCCTTGGTCATGCTGGTTTATATAGGAGGTTTATCAAAGACTTTTCCAAAATTTCTAGGCCTCTTACAAATCTTTTGCAAAAGGATATTCCCTTCATTTTTGATGATGATTGTATGGAAGCCTTTGAAACACTAAATAAATCTATAATAACTGCGCTTATTGTTCAACCACCTGATTGGAACTTGCCTTTTGAGGTTATGTGTGATGCTAGTGGTTATGATGTTGGTGCTGTTCTAGGACAAAGAGTTGATAAAAAAACTAAATGTTATTCATTATGCTAGTAAAACTCTAGACAGTGCTCAACGAAACTATGCTACTACTGAAAAAGAATTCTTACTAGTGGTGTTTGCTTGTGATAAATTCAGATCTTACATTGGTGATTCTAAAGTAACTGTTCACAGTGATCATGCTGCTATAAAATATCTTATAGAAAATAAAGATGCTAAACCTAGACTCATTAAGTGGGTTCTTGTGCTACAAGAATTTGATTTGTATATCACTGATAGGAAAGGAGCAGAGAACCCTGTAGCTGATAACTTGTCTAGGCTTGAAAATATTCTTGATGACCCACAACCTATTAATGATAGCTTTCCTAATGAACAACTAGCTGCAATAAATGTTTCTCATAGTACACCTTGGTATGCTAACTATGTTAATTATATTGTTGCTAAATACATACCACCTAGCTTCACATACCAACAAAAGAAAAAATTCTTCTATGATTTAAGACATTAATTTTGGGATGACCCACATCTTTATAAAGGAGTAGATGGTATTATTAGACGTTGTGTACCTGAGCATGAATAGGAACAAATCCTACAGAAATGTCACTCTAAAGCTTATTGAGGACATCACGCGGGAGACAGAACCACTCATAAGGTATTGCGATCTGGTTTTTATTGGCCTACTCTCTTCAAAGATGCCCATAAGTTCGCCTCATCTTGTGATGAATGTCAAAGAATAGGTAATATCCGTAAGCGTCAAGAAATGCCTATGAATTATTCACTTGCTGTTGAACCATTTGATGTTTGGGATTTGATTTCACGGGACCTTTTCCTTCCTCTAATCGGTATACACATATTTTGGTTGTTGTTGATTATGTTACTAAGTGGGTAGAAGCTATTCCAACTAGTAGTGCTGATCACGACACCTCTATTAAAATGCTTAAGGAAGTTATTTTCCCAAGGTTTGGAGTCCCTAGATATTTAATGACTGATGGTGCTTCACACTTTATTCATGGTGCTTTCCTTAAAATCTTGCTAAGTATGATGTTAACTATAGAATTGCATCACCTTATCATCCTCAGTCTAGTGGTCAAGTTGAACTTAGAAATAGAGAAATAAAACTAATCTTATAGAAGACTGTCAATAGGTCCCGAAAGAATTAGTCTAAGAAATTAGATGATGCACTTTGGGCTTATAGAACAACATATACAAATCCTATGGGTATGTCTCCATATAAAATGGTTTATGGAAAAGCTTGTCATTTGCCTCTTGAGTTAGAACACAAAGCATTTTGGGCAATAAAAGAACTCAATTATGATTTCAAACTTGCTGGGGAAAAGAGGTTATTTGATATTCGCTCTTTAGATGAATGGAGAACCCAGGCTTATGAAAATGCTAAGTTATTCAAAGAAAAAGTTAAAAGATGGCATGACAAAAGAATCCAAAAGTGTGAGTTCAAAGTTGGAGAATATGTTCTTTTGTACAACTCTCATTTCAGATTCTTTGCAGGAAAACTACTCTCCAAATGGGAAGGACCCTATGTCATCGAGGAGGTCTATCAATCCGGAGCTATCAAAATAAATAATGCCAAAGGGACTAACCCGAAGGTTGTCAATGGGCAACGAATAAAACACTATATCTCAGGTACACCCATTAATGTTGAAAGCAACGTTATCCAAACTTTGACACCGGAATAACACATAAAGGAAACCTTCCGAAACACTCCAGAATAATTAAAAAAGGGGAGGTACGTGATACGTTAAGTAAACGGACTCCGAAAAATCCGCAAAAATATTTTTTTGTTAGTTTTGGAATACTTAGAAAATTAGGAAAATAAGAAACTTCCAGGAAAGTGACCCTGGTGGGCACGATACACTAGGGGCCTGGCGTGCCCAGGTGGGTTGTGCCCACCTCGGGTACTTTCCGGACTTCGTTTTTCTTCCGTTCTGCTTGTTCCCCAAGATAAAAAAATTCTATATATACCTCCCAAACCTATTAACCTCCGTATCGCGGAGAAATCTCTTGTTTTCTTTTCTTGCTGTTTTCTGTCAGATCTGTTGAACCTAGCATCATGTCTTCTTCTCCCTCTAATTGTATGGAAGAGGATGCTTGGTTGATGAAGATCGAGCTAAAGAGAGAAGACCCCGTTTGAGCAGTTAAGGAGGACAAGAGCAAGGAGGCCACCATAGATCAAGTGCCAATGGACGAGCAAGCCTTGCCCGCCGATGAGGAAGAGGAAGATATCCTTGAACCCTACTATGCTCATCTTAACCCCACTAAGAATACAACCTTCAGGATCATTGATACGGTTTGTATACAAAATAAGTATCTCAATCGTGAAAATATTCTGCATATGGAGCACATTGCTTCCCTGCGGAGAGTCATCCGAAGATTGGAGAGCCTCTTGGTCCTTAAAGACCGGATTGCTTCTACTTCATCACCACCATCTTCTTCATCACCACCAAAAGAAAACTGAGTATTGGCTATGGGCACTCCCCTTGGCTTTCGCCAAGCTTGGAGGAGGTTCCCTGGTATCATATCATCCCCACTATCTTTTGCCTTTACTTTCTTAGTTCGATCCATGGTTATCTTTTGCTATTAGTTGAATAAAAGTTTAGTTCGATCCTTTATTTTTGTGAGTTTGCTTAGTGACCAATCCTTGTAATCGTGTGTGAGATATATAATAAAGTTTAGTTTGAGTTTTGCCTTCTTTACTTTCTTGTTGCAATAAAAAGAAAGGAAAGAAAATAAAAGATCATATGCTAATCTTACGGTAAGTGATGACATCACAAAAGGAAATGTATAAGTAGAACATTTTATTGTAGATTGACAAACATAGCATTGGTCAATGATGCAATTCATGAAAGAATTAATAAGGGAAGAGAATATTCACATATAAATATACTATCATGGAAATATTTTATGATTGTGAGCACCCATCAAAATATTATATGCCAAAATTGTTGACGTTGGCAAGGAAGACAACTTAATGATTTATGTTCATTCATATTTACATAGAAGTTATATTGTCATAGATCCTTCAACATGTGGTTATTGCCCCTATCTTTGCTAGCCAAAAACTCCGCACTAAGTAGAGATACTACTTGTGCATCCAAAACCCTTTAAGCCCTATCTTGTTTGAGAGTCCACCATACCTACCTATGGATTGAGTAAGATCCTTCAAGTAAGTTGTCAGTGGTACAAAAAAGGGCAATAAAAATTGCTTATAAAAATGTGAGATCATTTAGTGTAAGGGCAAATTGAGCGTTATACGAACTTGTGATGGTGAACAATAAAAGCGATAGACTACATAATAAAGGTTGCCATCACAAGGGGCAATATAACATGATGTTCTCTTGCACCAAGGGGTTGAGCATACAAACAAAAAGCGCATGGCAACCTCTGCTTTCCTCTGTGAAGGGCCTATCTTTTACTTTCATGTATTTACTTTCATGCAAGAGTCAAAGTTTTTCTCTATATTCATTTTATTTTTCTCCTTTGGCAAGCATCATGTGGTGAGGAAAGATATAGGCACATATGTCCAGTTGAATATGGGTGGCATAGGTTATTATTGTTGACATCACCCTCGAGGTGAGTGTGTTGGGAGGCGAAACTATAAGCCCCTATCTTCCTTTGTGTCTGGTTGAAACATTTTGCTCATCTGTACGCGGTGAGTGTTAGAAATCATAGAAGACTAAATGATGGTTGAGTATGTGGACTTGCCTAAAGGCTCCGATACATGACCCTTCCTGAAAAGATGATGAATTGTAGTTGCAAAGTTGACTAAGAACATAGTTTGCTGGTTTCCAATAGGGTTTATGCTTTATACTTTGATGTTGTGATGAACTGTCACTTGTTCATGAGAAGTCTATGATAAATGTTATGTGATAAAAGTTTTATATTAAAGTTTGTTGCTGTTATAATAAGTCACAGGATGCTGCTATGTCCGTATTTTTGTTCTTATCGACATCTCTCTCTCTCTCTAGGCATGTGGACATGTTTTTTGATTTCGGTTTTCGCTTGAGGACAAGCGAGGTCTAAGCTTGGGGGAGTTGATATGTCCGAAGGTGTTTGCTAGGTTGGCATAGATCGAGATTAGGATTTGTCACTCCGAGTATCAGAGAGGTATCTCTGGACCCTTGATATGTCCATTTTGCATCATGTTTTCCTACTGTTATTTATGTTGTTTTATTGTATGATAATGATTTTTGGAGTAATTCTAATGCCTTTTCTCTCATAGTATGCAAGGTATGCACAAAGGGGGAGAATTCCGGCAGCTGGAAATCTGGACCTGAAAAAGCTACATCAAGCTACCTATTCTGCACAACTCCAAATGAGCTGAAACTTCCTGAGGATTTTTAAGGAATATTTAATAAATATTGGAGCAAATAAGTACCAGGGGGAGCCACCAGGTGGGCACAACCCACCTGGGCACGCCAGGAGGCCCAGGGGCGCCCTGGTGGGTGCTGCCCTCCTCGGCCTACCTCTGGTGCCCATCTTCTGGTATATAAGTCATTTTGACCTAGAAAAAAATAAGGGGAGGAAATTCGGGACGAAGTGCCACCGCCTCAAGGCGGAACTTGGCCAAGAGCTCTTTTGCCCTCCGGTGGAGCGATTCCGCCAGGGGAACCTCCCTCCCAGAGGGGAAATCATCGTCATCATCATCACCAACAACTCTCCCGTCTAGGGGAGGGATATCTTCATCAACATCTTACAGCACCAACTCCTCTCAAACCCTAGTTCATCTCTTGTGTTCAATCTTTGTATCAAAACTATAGATTGGTGCCTGTAGGTGACTAGTAGTGTTGATTACATCTTGTAGTTGATTACTATATGGTTTATTTCGTGGAAGATTATATGTTCAGATCCATTATGCTATTTAATACCCCTCTGATCTTGAGCATGTTTATCATTTGTGAGTAGTTACTTTTGTTCTTGAGGTCACGGGAGAAATCATGTTGCAAGTAATCATGTGAACTTGATATGTGTTCCATATTTTGATGAAATGTATGTTGTCATTCTCTTAGTGGTGTCATGTGAACGTCGACTACATGACACTTCACCATATTTGGGACTAAGGGAATGCATTATGGAGTAGTTATTAGATGGTGGGTTGCGAGAGTGACAGAAGCTTAAACCCTAGTTCATGCGCTATTCCGTAAGGGACCTATTGGATCCAAAAGTTTAATGCTATGGTTAGAATTTATTCTTAATACTTTTCTCGTAGTTGCGGATGCTTGCGAGAGGGTTAATCATAAGTAGGAGGTTTGTTCAAGTAAGAACAACACCTAAGCACCGGTACACCCACATATCAAATTATCAAAGCACCGAACACCAATTAAGCCAACATGATGAAAGTGACTAGATGAAATTCCCGTGTACCCTCAAGAACACTTTTCTTATCATAAGAGACTGTTTTGTCTCTCCTTTGCCTCAAAAGGATTGGGATACCTTGCTGCACTTTTGTTACTACTATCGTTACTTGCTCGTTACAAATTATCTTGCTATCAAACTACTCCGCTAGTTACAATTTTAGCACTTGCAGACATTACCTTGCTGAAAACAACTTATCATTTCCTTCTGCTCCTCGCTGGGTTCGACACTCTTACTTATCGAAAAGGCTACAATTGACCCCATATACTTGCTGTAAGAGCATCCTTTGCCCTAGGGTTTTGGTATGATGACAACACACATGTACTAATCGTGCGCCATAGTTTTCTCAGGTACACTTTGTGTGGCGCAAGACGGTTAGGGTTCCCTCTATGTGGAAAAGATCAAAGACGGAGTTTCCGACGCTTTATTTCCTTTGGTCGTAGGATATTCGTACTATTAAGAGGGAATCCTCATCGGAAGGTATTGGGTGAATCCTTCACGTACACATTATCTGCACCCACCATATACCCTCCGTTCGAGGAGAGAGAGGTTCCCCATCCTTTGTTCTATGCAGTCCTGCTCTCGACGGTTGTACCGGTTCTGTGAGCGGTTGTCCACTGGCCGGTAGTTCCGGTCTTACCACCACCTGTTGTACCGCTCTGGGGTGACTCCCTTCTGTACCGGGTGCGGTTGTAGACCGGTGGTGGAATGGTAGTTCTGGTTTTTATTGATAAGCTAGATACTACCGGTGTTCACGGTGGTAGTACCGCCTCGGACCCCACCACCCAGGAACTGATGGCCCAACGGTTGTTCCGGTCCAACCTCCGCTCCAACTACCGGCTTGAGGGGTTTACTTTTTGTATATGGCCCGGTAGTTTAGAGGTGGTTGTGCGGTAGTTCCGGTTTGTTCCGATAAAACGGTACTACTGGGTGCGCCACGAGAAGTTCCGCTCCTATGCGTTTCTACACATAACTGTTGGATCTTGGGGGGCCTATTTAAGGAGGTTCTTCTCCTTCCTCCCACCTACCTCTTGCCTCTCTCTCTCTCCTCCATTACTGCCATTAAAGCTCTCTTGCCCGATCTCTCTTTCTAGCCACTCAAACTCGTTGATTTCCTAGGAATTTAAGGAGGAGACCTAGATCTACACTTCCACCAAAGAATATTTGATTCCCCCATACTTTCTTGTGTGGATTTTGTTACTCTTGGGTGCTTGGGTGCCCTAGACGGAAGAGGTCACTTCGGAGCCACATTCCATTGTGGTGAAGCTCCGGGGTTTCGTTGGGAGCCTCCAATTAAGTTGTGGAGAGAGCCCCAACCTTGTTTGTAAAGGTCCGGTTGCCGCCTTCAAGGGTACCAATAGTGGAATCACGGCATCTCGCATTGTGCGAGGGCATGAGGATAATACGGTGGCCCTAGTGGCTTCTTGGGGAGTGTTGTTCCTCCACACCGCTCTAATGGAGACGTACTTCCCTTCAAAAGGAAAGAACTTTGGTAACACATCCTCGTCTCCATCGGTTCCCCTTTTGGTTATCTCTCACCTTTACTTGTGCAAGCTTATTTTGTGTGGCATCTCTTGCTTGCTTGTGTGCTTGTTGTTATCGCATCATATAGGTTGCTCACCTAGTTGCATATCTAGACAACCTACTTTGATGCAAAGTTGAAATTGGTAAAGAAAAGGTAAAAATTGTTAGTTGCCTATTCACCCCCCCCCCCTCTAGTCAACTATATCGATCCTTTCAATTGGTATCAGAGCCTCGTATCTTTATTAAGGACTTTGCCGTCCGAAGAGTATGGTTGACACCGTAGACGGTGGGGAGGAACACTTTGGTGTGAATCCGAGCTCGTCTATGGCCGATGGGGGAACCGCGGTCTCTTGTGAGGAATTCAATGTGGCTTTGGACACATTGAAAACCTCTATGACGACCGAGGCTGAAAGCATGTTTAATAAATTCTTAGAAGGACTTAAACTATCTACCTCGCTGTTGAAAGTGGGTGATCTCATTAACAAGGTGACGGATGCTAACTCCGACAAGGGGGAAGCTACTAGTGAAAAGGGTCCTTCTACTAGTGGTAGAAATAGCACCAGCATCTTTGCCCATGTGGAACCTCCAGTTTATGGAGGACTGATTCCCTCTACTCATTTAAATCATGTCGGCCCTCCTCCTAAAAATGTGAAAATGAGGACTTTGATTCTTGGGTTTACCGCTTCAAGCGTCATTTAAATCATGTGAATACCAATCTTTGGAGAATCATTGAAGAAGGTGTCTATCCACATGACCGAAGCAACTTCACCCCTAGAGAAGTCGTGGATAATCAATTCAATCAGAATGCTCTCTTCATCATCCAAGATGAAATTCCCCCCTAAGATCTCCCTTATCTTCGACCCTTCGCCATGGCCAAAGACGCATGGCATTGTGTTGTTTCTCTCTATAGGGGAAGCGCAAGCATTCAACACTCCAACTATGAAGTGGTGCAAGATTAAGCCTATGAGTTTGTAATGAAAGAAGATGAAGAACCTCGTGAGCTCTTCCGGAGAGTAACCAAAATCGTGGTCTCACTCCGAGATCATGGGAGCAAGGACACGGATGACAATTGGATCAAGCGCAAGTTCCTCAAGGCCATGATGCCCTACCACAAGGCCATGTCCTCTGTCATCCGTCAAACACCGGACTTCCACTCCTTGACCTCAAATGAAGTGTTGGATGAGTTTGTTGCAATGAGGATCTTCGACAAGACCGCCGACTGATGTCTACTACACAACCTTCTTCTTGTAGACGTTGTTGGGCCTGCAAGTGCACAGGTTTGTAGGACAGTAGCAAATTTTCCTCAAGTGGATGACCTAAGGTTTATCAATCCGTAGGAGGCGTAGGATGAAGATGGTCTCTCTCAAACAACCCTGCAACCAAATAACAAAGAGTCTCTTGTGTCCCCAACACACCCAATACAATGGTAATTGTATAGGTGCACTAGTTCGGCGAAGAGATGGTGATACAACTGCAATATGGATGGTAGATAAAGGTATTTGTAATCTGAAATTGTAAAAACAGCAAGGTAACTAATGGAAAAAGTGAGCGTAAATGGTATTGCAATGGTAGGAAACAAGGCCTAGGGTTCATACTTTCACTAGTGCAAGTTCTCTCAACAATAATAACATAGATAGATCATATAACAATCCCTCAACATGCAACAGAGAGTCACTCCAAAGACACTAATAGCGGAGAACGAACGAAGAGATTATGGTAGGGTATGAAACCACCTCAAAGTTATTCTTTCGGATCAATCTATTCAAGAGTTCGTACTAGAATAACACCTTAAGACACAAATCAACCAAAACCCTAATGTCACCTAGATACTCCATTGTCACCTCAAGTATCCGTGGGCATGATTATACGATATGCATCACACAATCTCAGATTCATCTATTCAACCAACACAAAGTACTTCAAAGAGTGCCCCAAAGTTTCTACTGGAGAGTCAAGAACGTGTGCCAACCCCTATGCATAGGTTCATGGGCGGAACCCGCAAGTTGGTCACCAAAACATACATCAAGAGGCACATGATATCCCATTGTCACCACAGATAAGCACGGCAAGACATACGTCAAGTGTTCTCATAAAAGACTCAATCCGATAAGATAACTTCAAAGGGGAAACTCAATTCATCACAAGAGAGTAGAGGGGGAGAAACATCATAAGATCCAACTACAATAGCAAAGCTCGGGATACATCAAGATCGTGCCATAAAGGGAACACGAGAGAGAGAGAGATCAAACACATAGCTACTGGTACATACCCTCAGCCCCGAGGGTGAACTACTCCCTCTTCGTCATGGAGAGCGCCGGGATGATGAAGATGGCCACCGGTGAAGGATCCCCCCTCCGGCAGGGTGCCGGGAAGGGCTCTCGAGAGGTTTTTGGTGGCTACAGAGGCTTGCGGCGGCGGAACTCCCGATCTATCTTGATATTTGATGGTTTTAGGGTACGTAGGGTTATATAGGCGAAAGAAGTCGGTCGGGGGGTGCTCGAGGGGCCCACGAGACAGGGGGGTGCACCCAGTAGGGGGGGCGTGCCCTCCTATCTCGTGGCCTCCTCGAGGCTCTTCTGACATGAACTCCAAGTCTCCTGGGTGATATTCTTCCCAAAAATAACGCTGCCGAAGGTTTCATTCTGTTTGGACTCTGTTTGATATTCCTTTTCTTCGAAATACTAAAACAGGCAATAAAACAGCAATATGGGTTGGGCCTCCGGTTAATAGGTTAGTCCCAAAAGTAATATAAAAGTGTATAATAAAGCCCATAATCATTCAAAACATATAGTAATATAGCATGAATGCTTCATAAATTATAGATACGTTGGAGACGTATCAGCATCCCCAAGCTTAATTCCTACTCGTCCTCGAGTAGGTAAATGATAAAAGAAAGAATTTATGAAGTGTGAATGCTAGAAGGTGCACAAGTTTGATCAATGATAATTTCAATCACCTTTTCTAGCATGATATATGTCATAACAGTAGTTCATCTCATAAAACTTTTCACGATAAGTAACAAGCAATTCACATGTTAAAGCATAGACCATAAACTTTCTTGAAAACTAGCAAACTTCATTCTTAGTCATCAAACAATTGCAATTCATCTTACTTTCAGGAAGAGTCTATGTCAGAGCTTTGGTTTAGCAAACTTCACATACTCAACTATCATATAGTCTTCTACAATTGCTAACACTCACGCAATACTTGTGGTTATGAAGTTTTAATCAGACACAGAGAAAGATTGGGGCTTATAATGTTGCCTCCAAACGTATTCACCTTTGGGTGATGTCAACAATAATAGTTCATGCTAACGTACATCCAATTGGATATATATATCAGGATCACCCTAACACAAAGTGCTTGCCAAAGGATAAAATGAAAAAGGGAAAGGTGAAGATCACCTTGACTCTTGCATAAAGTAAAAGACATAAAGTAAAAGATAGGCCCTTCGCAGAGGGAAGCAGAGGTTGTCATGCACTTTTAGGGTTGGATACACAAAATCTTAATGCGAAAGAACGTCACTTTATATTGCCCCTTGTATATGGACCTTTATTATGCAGTCCGTCGCTTTTATTGCTTCCATAACAAGTTCGTACAAAGCTTATTTTCTCCACACTAATAAGTCATGTATATTTAGAGAGCAATTTTTATTGCTCGCACCAATGACAACTTACTTGAAGGATCTTACTCAATCCATAGGTAGGTATGCTGGACTCTCATGGCAAAAAACTGGGTTTAAGGAAATTTGGAAGCACAAGTAGTATCTCTACTTGGTGCTATGAATTTTTGGCTAGCATGAGGGGGAAAGGCAAGCTCAAAATGTTTGAATGATCCATGACAATATACTTTAACTGAGATGCGAGAAAACATAACCCATTGCGTTGTCTTCCTTGTCCAACATCAACTCTTTAGCATGTCATACATAATGAGTGCTCACAATTATAAAAGATGTCTATGATAATATATTTATATGTGAAATTTCTCTTCCTTCAATATTCTTTCATGAATTGTTCAAATGACTAATACAATGCTTGCTAACCGTCAATAAATTTACAACCTCTACTTCTTAGATGTGAAGTCATTACTCCCCATGGAATAAGCAAATGAGACATATATAATTTCAGATTTATGACAATCAACTCATTCAACCATTTACTCATAGGATATAAGTGAAGCACACGAGTAAATGAAAAGCTACTCCAAAAGATATAAGTGAAGATCAATGAGTAGCTAAATAATTATGCAACTATGTGAAGACTCTCTCTCATTTAAGAATTTCAGATCTTGGTATTGTATTCAAGCAGCAAGCAAAACAAAATAAAATGACATTGCAAGGATAGCACAACTCATGTGAAGAAGCAAAAACTTAGGTTCAACCGATACTAACCGATAGTTGTTGAAGAAGAAAGGTGGGATGCCTACCGGGGCATCCCCAAGCTTAGATTCTTGAGACTTCTTGAAATATTATCTTGGGGTGCCTTGGGCATCCCGCTTGAGCTTTTATGTCTCCTTAATTCCTCTCATATCATGGTTTCTCTTCTTTTTATCAAAAGCTTCATTCACAACAAACTCAACAAGAACTCGTGAGATCGGCTAGTATAAACCAATGCAAAACCTTATCACTTTCTACTGTAACAAATCACTAAAATTATTATTAAATATTGCATACTAAATTCCTCTGTATTTAATACTCCTATCCTCAAATAGAATCATTAAACAAGCAAACATACGCAGACAATGCAAACATAACAGCAATCTGCCAAAACAGTACAGTCTGTAAAGAATGCAAGAGTAACAATACTTCCATGACTCCAAAAATTATGAACTAAAATTCCCACTGTAATAAATTTATCATAGCTTAATATGAAAAAATATTCAACATTATACCATTCTCTTACTTTTCTAGGGAATTTTTGCAACAGCGGTAAACTTTCTGTTTTCAAACAGCAACATGTATACAAGCAAAATAAGCATGGCAAAGGCTATCCTTGACTTTTTTATTAAAAATAAAGATACAAAACATTATTCTAACTAAAAGCAAGCAAAAACTATCAAAATAAAATGACGCTCCAAGCAAAACACATATCATGTGGTGAATAAAAATATAGCTCCAAGTAAAGTTACAGATGAACGAAGACGAAAGAGGGGATGCCATCCGGGGCATCCCCAAGCTTAGTTGCTTGGTTGTCCTTGAATAGTACCTTGGGGTGGCTTGGGCATCCCCAAGATTAGGCTCTTTCCACTCCTTATTCCATATTCCATCGAATCTTTACCCAAAACTTGAAAACTTCGACCACACAAAACTCAAAAACAAAACTCGTAAGCTCCTTTAGTATAAGAAAATAAAACCACCACTTAGGTACTGTAATGAACTTATTCTAAATTATTATTGGTGTAATATCTACTGTACTCCAACTTATCTATGGTTCATACCACTTAATACTAGCCATAGATTGATCAAAATAAGCAAACAACACAATAAAAACAGAATCTGTCAAAAAAAGAACAGTCTGTAGTAATCTGTATCAAACGTATACTTCTGGAACCCAAAAAATTATGAAATAAATTGCTGGACCTGAGGAATTTGTCTATTAATCATATGCAAAAATAATCAACCTAAAATAACTCTCCAATAAAAAATTCCAGCTAATCTCGTGAGCGCTAAAGTTTCTGTTTTCTACAGCAAGATCACATAAACTTCACCCAAATCTTCCCAAAGGTTCTACTTGGCACTTTATTTAAACAAGAGCTATAAAACATGATTACTACAGTATAATAATCATGTGTACATACAAAAACAGTAAGGATAAATATTGGGTTGTCTCCCAACAAGCGCTTTTCTTTAATGCCTTTCTAGCTAGGCATGATGATGGCAATGATGCTCACATAAAAGATAAGAATTGAAACATAACGGGAGCATCATGAAGCATATGACTAGCACCTTTAAGTCTAACCCACTTCCTATGCATAGGGATTTTGTGAGAAAACAACTTAGGGGAACAATAATCAACAAGCATAGGAAAGTAAAACAAGCATAACTTCAAGATTTTAAGCACATAGAGAGGAAACTTGACATTATTGCAATTCCTACAAGCATAAGTTCCTCCCTCATAATAATTTTCAGTAGCATCATGAATGAATTCAACAATATAACCAGAACCTGAAGCATTCTTTTCATGATCTACAAGCATAGAAAATTTACTACTCTCCACATAAGCAAATTCTTCTCATGAATAGTAGTGGGAGCAAACTCAACAAAATAATTATCATGCGAGGCATAATCCAATTGAAAACTAAAATCATGATGACAAGTTTCATGGTTATCATTATTCTTAATAGCATACAAGTCATCACAATAATCATCATAGATAGCAACTTTGTTCTCATAATCAATTGGAACCTCTTCCGAAATAGTGGAATCATCACTAAATAAAGTTGACACTCTTCCAAATCCACTTTCATATTCATCACAATAAGATTCAATATCCTCCAAAATAGTGGGATCAATACTACCTAAAGTTGACACTCTTCCAAACCCACTTTCATCAATATAATCATCATAAATAGGAGGCATGCTTTCATCATAATAAATTTGCTCATCAAAACTTGGGGGACAAAAAATATCATATTCATCAAACATAGCTTCCCCAAGCTTGTGGCTTTGCATATCATTAGCATCATGGATATTCAAGGAATTCATACTAACAACATTGCAATCATGCTCATCATTCAAAATTTAGTACCAAACATTCTAATGCATTCTTCTTCTAGCACTTGAGCACAATTTTCCTTTCCATCATACTCACGAAAGATATTAAAAAGACGAAGCGTATGAGACAAACTTAACTCCATTTTTTTGTAGTTTTTTTTATAAACTAAACTAGTGATAAAACAAGAAACAAAAAGATTCGATTGCAAGATCTAAAGATATACCTTCAAGCACTCACCTCCCCGGCAACGGCGCCAGAAAAGAGCTTGATGTCTACTACACAACCTTCTTCTTGTAGACGTTGTTGGGCCTGCAAGTGCACAGGTTTGTAGGACAGTAGCAAATTTCCCTCAAGTGGATGACCTAAGGTTTATCAATCCGTGGGAGGCGTAGGATGAAGATGGTCTCTCTCAAACAACCCTGCAACCAAATAACAAAGAGTCTCTTGTGTCCCCAACACACCCAATACAATGGTAAATTGTATAGGTGCACTAGTTCGGTGAAGAGATGGTGATACAAGTGCAATATGGATGGTAGATAAAGGTATTTGTAATCTGAAATTATAAAAACAGCAAGGTAACAATGGTAAAAGTGAGCGTAAACGGTATTGCAATGATAGGAAACAAGGCCTAGGGTTCATACTTTCACTAGTGCAAGTTCTCTCAACAATAATAACATAGATAGATCATATAACAATCCCTCAACATGCAACAAAGAGTCACTCCAAAGACACTAATAGCGGAGAACAAACGAAGAGATTATGGTAGGGTACGAAACCACCTCAAAGTTATTCTTTCGGATCAATCTATTCAAGAGTTCGTACTAGAATAACACCTTAAGACACAAATCAACCAAAACCCTAATGTCACCTAGATACTCCATTGTCACCTCAAGTATCCGTGGGCATGATTATACGATATGCATCACACAATCTCAGATTCATCTATTCAACCAACACAAAGTACTTCAAAGAGTGCCCCAAAGTTTCTACCGGAGAGTCAAGAACGTGTGCCAACCCCTATGCATAGGTTCATGGGCTGAACCCGCAAGTTGGTCACCAAAACATACATCAAGAGGCACATGATATCCCATTGTCACCACAGATAAGCACGGCAAGACATACATCAAGTGTTCTCATAAAAGACTCAATCCGATAAGATAACTTCAAAGGGGAAACTCAATTCATCACAAGAGAGTAGAGGGGGAGAAACATCATAAGATCCAACTACAATAGCAAATCTCGGGATACATCAAGATCGTTCCATAGAGGGAACACGAGAGAGAACACAAGAGAGAGAGAGAGAGAGAGAGAGAGAGAGAGAGATCAAACACATAGCTACTGGTACATACCCTCAGCCCCGAGGGTGAACTACTCCCTCTTCGTCATGGAGAGCGCCGGGATGATGAAGATGGCCACCGGTGAAGGATCCCCCCTCCGGCAGGGTGCCGGGAAGGGCTCCCGAGAGGTTTTTGGTGGCTACAGAGGCTTGCGGTGGCGGAACTCTCGATCTATCTTGATATTTGATGTTTTAGGGTACGTAGGGTTATATAGGCGAAATACGTCAGTCGGGGGGTGCTCGAGGGGGCCACCAGACAGGGGGGCGCGCCCAGTAGGGGGGCGCCCTCCTATCTCGTGGCCTCCTCGAGGCTCTTCTGACGTGAACTCCAAGTCTCCTGGTTGATATTCTTCCCAAAAGTAACGCTGCTGAAGGTTTCATTCCGTTTGGACTCCGTTTGATATTCCTTTTCTTCGAAATACTAAAACAGGCAATAAAACAACAATATGGGTTGGGCCTCCGGTTAATAGGTTAGTCCCAAAAGTAATATAAAAGTGTATAATAAAGCCCATAATCATTCAAAACAAATAGTAATATAGCATGAATGCTTCATAAATTATAGATACGTTGGAGACGTATCACCGACAACGCGGTGTTGCGTTCTCAAAGAACAAAGAAGCCCAATCTTGCTTTGAAGGCCAAGGTTATTGTGGAAGAAGAGGAGGAAGAGGAAGATGAGGAAAGCAACCCCGAAGATACAAAATATGATTATCATGAGCATACGGCTCTTGCTTCAAGGCAATTTTGGAGCAAAAAGAACACAAGGCCCAACTTCAACAAGAACAACTCAAGTGGTTTCAAGGGCAAGCAACGAGTGAGAACTTGTTACAATTGTGGCAATGTGAGCCATTTTGTTGTGGATTTCCCTTACGAGAAGCGGGAAGATAATGGTGGCAAGCTCATCTGAAAAGACAAAGCCAAGTCCTTCCCCAACAAGAACAACTTCGCCAAAAAGACTCCTACTCGCGGTTTGGTGGTTCAAGAAGAATACCATGAGGATGACGATGATGATGAAGATGGTGAAGAAATGGCCATGGCCTATGTTGCCATTGCCACAACTCCCCGGGTGTCTCTATTCGATTCACCCAACAAGAACATCACCGCCAAGTGCCTCATGGCTAAAGCCACTAACAAGGTAACCCCCAACATCAAAACCACCATCATTACTAATCCCTCCTTGACAGATTGCATTGATGAAAGTGAGGGGTCTAATGAGGAAGTGAATGAATTTGAGTCTTTTATGAGTAAACTCAAGGGAAAATCCAAGAAGCACTTTGTTGCTCTCTTGGAACAACTTGGTGAAGCCAATGACATGATCGAGGCTCATGAAGAAACCATCTCTAAGATGGAAGGTCATAGTCGTGACTATGCCGATGAGATATCGGATCTCTCTAATGCTCTTGAGGAAGAGCATGGGCATCGTTTGTCTCTTGAGGAGTCACACAACGATGACCATACTAAATTAAAGAAAGATCTTGACCATGCTCTTGTTGTCTCTCATGTGCTAAACTCCGAGAAGGCTAAACTTGGGGTTGACCTTGCTAGACTCAAAGAGGAGTTTGATTTACTTTACAAGGCTCACAAAGCCTTGAAGGGTGCTCATGCTAGCCTCAAGGAGTCTCATGATCAACTCCAAGTGAAGCTAACCAAGGAGAAAGCCACATTTTCTCATATGGTCTTAATTGATAACGCAAATGCTACTAACCCGTGTTGTGAGCATGTGCATCTTGTGGAGGAAAATGCCAAGTTGAAGGAGCAACTTAAGAAAAGCCTTGTGTCATGTGTACAAGGTGAGAAGAATCTCAATGACCTTTTGAGCAATCAAAAGGAAGTTGTTGCCAAGAAGGGAGTTGGGTTCGCACCCAAGTCCAATAACAAGAAGAAGAATGACAAGACCAAACGACCTCCCCCTCTCAAGCAAACCTTTGTGAAGGAGGGAGAGGGTACTTCTAAGGAGAAGAAGAACAATGTAATGGATGGCAACGTCAAAAAGGGCAATGCCATCCATTCCAACAAAGCCAGCGACTTTAACCCGTCTTATGTGTTGTGTCGTGCTAGTGACGGGCATGTTTATGCTAAATTTATTGGTTCTCCTTATGAGTACATTGAATGGTCTATTTGGGTTCCCAAGACGCTTGTTACTAACATCAAAGGACCCATTACTCAATGGGTACCTAAAACCAAGCATTGATCTCTTGTAGGTGTTTGCTTCCGGTGGAGGATCATGGTTGCTCGATAGTGGAGCCACAAATCATATGACCGGAAGCAAGGACTTGGTGGTGGATGTGCAAAAGATTCCATCTATGCCCACCAACGTCGAGTGGGGTGATGCCTCGTCTTCTAAGGTATTGGGTCTTGGCAAGGTTGTCATTTCTCATGATCTCACGATCGAGAAAGTCATGCTTGTTGAGTCCCTTGCTTACAATCTACTTTCCGTTCATCAACTTGCAATCATGGGCTTTGCCACTTTCTTTGATATCGATACCGTGGCCCTCTTGTGGAGCAAGACTCTTAAATTAGCCTTTGTTGGGCATGTTGAGAACGGTCTTTATGTGATTAACTTTTCGGAGCGACCCACTAAGACCACGACATGCCTAATGGCTAAAGTTGATGTGGGATGGCTTTGGAATCTCCATTTAGCCCACGTCAATATGAGATCTTTGCAAAGTCTTCTCAAGGGGGACCATGTCCTTGTACTAACAAATGTTAGTTTTGCCAAAGATCGTGCTTGCAGTGCTTGTATAGAAGGAAAGCTACATGAGAAGGCTCACCCTCCCACGACTATCATCTACTCGAAGAGACCCTTGGAGCTCCTTCACATGGACCTCTTTGGGCCTCCATCCTTTGATAGTCTTGGGGGTAGAAAGTATTGCTTGGTGATCGTGGATGACTATTCAAGATATACTTGGGTATATTTCTTCTAGAGGAAGAGCGAGACTCAACAAACCGTCATCGACTTTGCAAATGAAGCTCAACATCAACATGATGCAAAGATCTTGATAATAAGGAGTGACAACGGCATCGATTTCAAGAACTACACCTTGGATGAGTTTCTTAGTGATGAGGGGATCAAGCATCAATATGCTGCACCTTACACCCATCAACAAAATGGTGTAGCGGAGAGGAAGAACCGGACATTGATGGATGCGGCAAGGACCATGATGGCGGAGTTTAAGTCTCCTTACAACTTTTGGGCCGAAGCCATCAACATAGCATGTCATGCATCAAATCGGCTCTATCTCCGCAAAGGCTTGAACAAGACTCCGTATGAAATACTCACCGGTAACAAGCCCAACCTCAAGTACTTCCGGGTGTTCGGGTGTAAGTGTTTCATTCTCAAGAAAGGTGTTCGTTTGTCTAAATTTGAGGCTAGAGCTCATGAGGGCATATTTGTTGGTTATGCTACAAACTATCATGCTTACCGTGTCCTCAACAAGTCCACCAGACTCATTGAGCAGACGTGTAACGTGGAGTTTGACGAGGATAATGGCTCCCAAGTGGAGCAAAGTGGTACTTGTGATGTAGGTGATGAAATTCCTCCCCAAGCCATAAGAAGAATGGGTGTTGGTCATATCCTACCCATTGAGGAACCCCTTGTGGCCAAAGGAGAAGGACAATGCTCCACTCAAGTGGAGCCATCACCGACCCAAGACCCAGACGCTTCCGAAGAACAAAGTGAAGGCCCTCAACCCCATGAACAAGATCAAGGGCAAGATCAATCTCAAGATGGTGGTGAACCCCCAAATGATGCCCAAGGTCAAGTTCTTCCCTTCAAGCAAGTTCAAGATCAAGAGCAAGCTCAAGATCAAGAAAAGCTCAAGACGGCACTCAAGATGATCAAGTCACCCCTCCTCTTTTCACATCCGAGGAGGAATTAGAGCGTCGTGTTGTGAAGATTGCTTCCAAGCTCACTACCAAAGGTCGTCTCATGGAGAATGTGGTTGGAAGCCTAAGAAAGGGGGTAAGCACTCGTAGACAATTAGCAAACTATTGTGAACATCACGCGTCTGTTTCTTGTGTCGAACCCCAAAAGGTCTATGAGGCGCTCGAGGACCCTGATTGGCTCAATGCCATGCATGAAGAACTCAACAACTTCGAGCATAACCAAGTGTGGAATTTAGTGCCAAGGCCAACCGGGAATCATAATGTCATTGGAACCAAGTGGATACTCAAGAACAAGCAAGATGCTCATGGGATCATTGTTCGTAACAAGGCTCGTTTGGTGGCACAAGGCTACTCCCAAGTCGATGGTATCGACTACGGTGAAACCTTTGCTCCCGTTGCTCGTCTTGAATCTATTCGTTTGTTGATTGCTTATGCTTCTCATCATAATTTCAAGTTGCAACAAATGGATGTGAAGAGTGCTTTTCTTAATGGTCCCATTAATGAGTTGGTGTATGTCAAACAACCCCTGGGGTTCGAGGATCCCTATTTCCCCGGTCATGTGTACCAACTCAACAAGGAGCTCTATGGCCTTAAACAAGCCCCACGTGCGTGGTATGAGCATCTTACAGAGTTGTTACAAGATCATGGGTTCAAAATAGGGAAAATCGACCCCACTCTTTTTACTAAGAAGGTCAAAGGGGAGTTGTTTGTGTGCCAACTATATGTTGATGATATTATTTTTGGTTCCCCTAACAATGCTTTCAATGAAGAATTTTCCGCTCTCATGACCTCAAAGTTCAAGATGTCTATGATGGGAGAGTTGAAATTCTTTCTCGGGTTCGAAATCAAGCAAAGAAGAGAAGGAACCTTAATCAACCAAGCCAAATACACTCAAGACATGCTCAAGAGATTCAAGCTAAGTGATGTCAAGCCGGCCTCCACCCCAATGCCCGTCAAATGCCAACTTGACATTGATCCCAATGGTAAAGTGGTGGATCAAAAGGTATATCGCTCCATGATTGGATCCCTGCTTTATCTTTGTGCATCTAGACCGGATATCATGTTGAGTGTAGGAATTTGTGCATGATTTCAAGCCGCACCTAACAAAAGCCACCTTGTGGCGGTCAAGCGAATCTTTCAATATTTGGCTCATACCCCAAACTTTGGCTTATGGTACCCAAGAGGAGCCAACTTTGATCTTTTGGGCTATACAGACTCAGATTGGGCGGGAGACAAAGTGGATAGGAAGTCCACCTCTGGAGGGTGCCTATTGCTTGGTTGCTCTCTAGTGAGTTGGTCTTCTAAGAAGCAAAGTTGTGTATCTCTCTCGTCCACCGAAGCGGAGTATGTGGTTGCTAGTAGTTGTTGTGCTCAACTTCTTTGGATGAGGAAAACTTTGAAGGATTACGGTGTCACTTGTGACGAAGTGCCTCTTTGGTGTGACAATGAAAGTGCCATCAAGATTTCTCTCATCCTGGTGCAACATTTCAAGATGAAGCATATTGAGATTCGGTATCATTTCATCCGGGATCACATTAGGCGAGGGGAGATCAAGCTACAGTATGTCAAAACTCATGATAACCTTGCAGATATTTTCACGAAGCCCTTGGATGAAGCAAGATTTCGCGAGTTAAGGCATGAGCTAAATATCATTGATTCGAGCAATGTGGCTTGAACCCTTGCACACCCCACCACACTCTTCATGTTATCTCGTTTAGGTGTAGGCATGGATATAGGGGGAGTGTTGTTCTCTCAATGAACTCTCCCTCCCCCCATTATGCACAAATTGATCGAGTCTTTCACATTCGCCATTTTTGATGGTATTTGTGCTTCAAAGACGAGTTTTGGTCATGGGCCCAAGGATAATTCTTCGCGGTGCCATACCCTTTTAACTCAAATATAGGTGGCTCCAGCCACCGCCCTTGAGCTTAGGTGTTTTTCCTTGTTGTGTGTTTCTTTTGCCTAGCTCTTTTCGGTCTCCTAGATGTTTGAATTCTCTAAAGAGTGGTTTTTCTTGTTTTGCTTCTTGCACTCTTGAGAGTCTTCTTCATCTTATTATAGTGTCTTCTTTCCATCCTAAGCCTCCTCATCCCAAGCCATCTTTTCCAAATGTACACAAGTTTGTTCTCCCCCGTGCTTGGGTTGTTGCAACCTGGCGGTACAACCGATGGTCAGACCGGTTCTACCGGTCTTCCCCTCTGTTGTACAGTCTCAGCGGTACTTCCGATCATGCACGAGCAGTTCTACCGCTCCTGCCTGTACCAGTACCTCTGACCGGTACTACCAGTGCTTAGACGTGGTACTACCGCTGCTTTTGGAGCGGAAGTACCGCTCTCAACCACTAGGTAACTACAGAACCAGTACTACCGCTCCCAGGAGCGATACTACCGGCTGACATCTGGGGCGTATATAAGGGGAGCGGGCAGAAGGGATCTTTCTTTTCCATTTCGTGCTCGTTCCTCCTCTTATCCCTTACCGCTGGTTGCTTCGTCCCTTGCCCCAAAGCGCCCTCAGGCTCTCCGGATCGGCCGGCCCTTCATCGGATCCGCTCCGTGGAGGTCGCCTCCTCTTCGATCTCTTCCATGGATGCTGGTAATGCCCTATTCTTCTCCTTCTTAGGGTTCCTCATTTTTAATCCAAATCTAGGGCATTTATTGTGTTCCCCCGTTTTTGGCCAAATGGTTGGTGGGAGAGATCCGTATAGCCTCCTTCTGCTTCCTGTGCATTTGTAGAAATAGGAATATGGCATATAGATTCGAGAACGGGCGGTTCCCGTTCTTCCACTCAGCGGCTTCACTCCCAGCGGTACTACCGCTCCTTGCGAGCGGTACTACCGCCCGAGCGGTACTACCGGTGGTCCAACCAGAACAACCGGTTTCTCTGAACCTATGTACCATGTTTCTATTCTACCTACTTACATGAAACATATTCCTCTCCTCTTGTGTACATTCCTCTCATCTTTGTTGGTGTTTCTGTGTGCTCCCTGTGTGCGTCTGCAGGTGGTTCTAGTTCTCGTGCTGCTCGGAAGCCTCAAAACACCAAGAAGAGGGCTCGTAGGGGCAAACCGTCCGATGACACCAAGGACTCTCATGAGGTGGTGATTCCTACCAAGGCCACTCATCGGGAGAAGTCCACTGCTGCCAAGCAATGAGCTGTGGTGCCCGTGCACAAATGGAAGATGCCAGATTGGCAACAGCTTTGTTTCTAGGATCCCTACACTATTGCACCGAATCCCCGTTGGAACAACCCTCAGTTCCGGAATGAGTTACAGATGAGGATTGTGTCAGAAGTGTTCGAGCATCACAAGAACAACTTCACTCGGATGTGGTCCATTAACATCGATCATTGGAGGGACCACCCCGATTACTTTGGAGAAGCTCTGGCGATCTGTGAAGGGTTTGATTTGATCAAGCTCATGACCGTGAACTGTGATTTTGATGTGCAGCTCGTCCATCAGTTCTATGCTACTGTCCACTTCGGCTCTGATGCGGAACGCCATCTCTCTTTCATGTGCCGTGATGAGTTCTTTCATGTCCCATGGAGCGCTTTCTGCAATGCTCTTGGTTATGAGGATACCGGGATTGAGGGTCAAGGTGGCATCCGTCATCACGATCGTGCTCACCCCATGGACAAGATAAAGCTTGCCCCTCCATACATCCCTGGACATGGTATTGTGGGCAAGTCCAATGATCTTTTGCCGGTCTATGACATTATGCAGCGTGTGTTCCGTTGTGTGCTACTTCCCAAGATTGGAAATCAAGATGATATCTATGGTTATCTAGTGGATTTGCTTGTGGCCATGAAGACCAAGAGGGGATCCGGTGCCACGTTTGATGTGTCCAAGTGGCTATGGGAGGAGATGTACAATATGGTGTTGTACCGCAAGGTACCAATATATGCTCCTTTTGTGATGCAGTTTCTGAGCATAGTTTGGGCAATCCGTAGGACAGGCGAGCCTCTCACCACCCCTGATAACCTCACGGAGCATGAGGTTAAGGTTCTAAGGAAGAAGAAGCATAAGATTCCATGTTTTTCTATGGGAAATCAGGAGGATGTGTATGCTACCTCGAATGATGATGATTTCGAGTTAGAGGCTGGGGCCCAGCCCTCTTGGGTTGACAAGCTGACTTCCAAGATCAAGAAGACCTTCTGCTTACAAACTCACATTCAGAAGAAGCTCTACAATGCCCATGTTGCTGAGAAGATGGTGCGTTGCAGGCAGATTCAGTTGATGAAGCATCTCAATGTGCCAGGTGTGCAGAGTGGCTCTGAGAAGTCTATCACTCCTGAGGACTCATGATGCATGGAAAATTGTCAGTGGTTTGATGAAGCACCTTCCTCTTCCTCTATCCGTGTTCCTGAGGCAGCTACTGTGAGATCTGAGGAGTCTGAGGAGTCGGATGAGGCTCAGGATCCTCACAATGATACCGATGATGATGCATCTGACAGTTCTGCGGCTACTGGTGAGGAGGTCTACTGAGTCCCGGGACGCTAGCTTTCCCTTTTCCTTTTTGGTGTTTCGATGCCAAAGGGGATAGAGCTACATTAGGTCCGGGAGTTGCATGGGTGGTTATTTGCAGTTGGTCCTTCTAGTTTATTTGCTTGCTCCTTCCAGTGCCCTTTTTTAGTACTCTATGGACTTCTATGTTGTGATCTCATGCATGGTGTAAGACATGCGTCGTTCTATTTATCTATGCACCTTTCCTTCAGTAGAGTTTATTATATGTTGTTCGTTACCTTCCCTTGTCTCTACTGCTTTATGTTTATTGCGGTTGTTGTGCTGTCTCTGGTTGGTCTCTAAAATCCAGGGGGAGCATTCCCTAGTGTGCGCACTTTACATTCCAAAAGCAAACTCTAAATAGTGCTCACACTCACGAGGAGCCCCTCCTTTATTTTTAAGAACTCCCGGACTAATCGTGTGGTTGTCATCTTCCACCAAAAAGGGGGAGATTGTAAGATCATCCTTTGCCCTTGGGTTTTGGTGATGATGAAAACACACATGGACTAATCGTGCGCCATAGTTTTCTCAGATACACTTTGTGTGGCGCAAGACGGTTAAGGTTCCCTCTGTGCGAAAAAGATTGAAGACCGAGTTTCCAATGCTTTATTTCCTTTGGTCGTAGGATATCCATACTATTAAGAGGGAATCCTCATCGGAAAGTATTGGGTGAATCCTTCACGTACACATTCTATGCACCCACCATATACCCTCCGTTAGAGGAGAGAGAGGTTCCCCATCCTTTGTTCTGTGCAGTCCTGCTCTCGGCGGTTGTACCGGTTCTGTGAGCGGTTGTACCACTGGACGGTAGTTCCGGTCTTACCACCGCCCGTTGTACCGCTCTAGGGTGACTCCCTTCTGTATCGGGTGCGGTTGTAGATCGGTGGTGGAACGGTAGTTCCGGTTTTTATTTATTAACCGGTATTACCGGTGTTCACGACGGTAGTACCACCTCGGACCCCACCACCCAGGAACTACTGGCCCAGCGGTTATTTTGGTCCAACCTCCGCTCCAACTACCGGCCTGAGGAGTTTACTTTCTGTATATGGCCCGGTAGTTGAGCGGTGGTTGTGCGGTAGTTTCGGTTTGTTCCAATAATCCAGTACTACCGGGTGCGCCACTAGAAGTTCCACTCCTATGCGTTTCTGCACATAACGGTTGGATCTTGGGGGCCTATTTAAGGATGTGCTTCTCCTTCCTCCCACCTACCTCTTGCCTCTCTCTCTCCTCCATTACTGACATTAAAGCTCTCTTGCCTGGTCTCTATTTCTAGCCACTCAAACTCGCTGATTTGCTAGGAATTGAAGGAGGAGACCTAGATCTACACTTCCACCAAAGGATATTTGATTCCCCCATACTTTCTTGTCTGGTTTTTGTTACTCTTGGGTGCTTGGGCGCCCTAGATGGAAGAGGTCACTTAGGAGCCACATTCCATTGTGGTGAAGCTCCGGGGTTTCGTTGGGAGCCTCCAATTAAGTTGTGGAGAGAGCCTCAACCTTGTTTGTAAAGGTCCAGTTGCCGCCTTCAAGGGTACCAATAGTGGAATCACGGCATCTCGCATTATGTGAGGACGTGACGAGAATACGGTGTCCCTAGTGGCTTCTTGGGGAGCATTGTGCCTCCACACCGCTCTAACAGAGACGTACTTCCCTTCAAAAGGAAGAAGCTTCGGTAATACATCCTCGTCTCCATCGGTTCCCCTTTTGGTTATCTCTCACCTTTACTTGTGCAAACTTATTTTGCGTGGCATCTCTTGCTTGCTTGTGTGCTAGTTGTTATCGCATCATATAGGTTGCTCACCTAGTTGCATATCTAAACAACCTACTTTGATGCAAAGTTGAAATTGGTAAAGAAAAGCTAAAAATTGTTAGTTGCCTATTCACCAACCCCCCTCTAGTCAACTATATCGATCCTTTCACTTGTGGGTCATCAGCCCTCTCGGTAATACACATCATAAGAAGCCTTGCAAGCAAAGTGACTAATGAGTTAGTTGCATGATGGTGTATTATGGAACGAGTAAAGAGACTTGCCGGTAATGAGATTGAACTACGTATGATGATACCGACGATCGATCTCGGGCAAGTAACATATCGATGACAAAGGGAATAACGTATGTTGTCATAAAGGTTCGACCGATAAAGATCTTCATAGAATATGTGGGAGCCAATATAAGCATCTAGGTTCCGTTGTTGGTTATTGACCAGAGAGGTGTCTTGGTCATGTCTACATAGTTCTCGAACCCGTAGGGTCCGCATGCCTAACGTTCGATGACGATATTGTATTATATGAGTTATGTGATTTGGTGACTGAATGTTACTCGGAGTCCCGGATGAGATCACGGACATGACGAGGAGTCTCAAAATGGTCGATGGGTAAAGATTGATATATAGGATGATAGCAATCGGACACCGGAAGTGTATCAGGTATTTAACAGAGTACCGGAGGGGTTACCGAAACCCCCGGGAGAAGATATGGGCCATAAGAGGGGAGCACACCAGCCGGCGCGCCCCCCTTAGGCATGTGGCCGAATTGGAGAAGGAAAAGGGGGGGGGGTTCTCCCCCTTCCTTTCTCGCTTCCTCCTTCCCTTCTCCGGTGAAAAAAGGAAAGGGAAGCCACTTAGGGAAACCCCAAGTAGGATTCAGATCCTACTTGGGGCGCCCCCTGGATGCATGTCCTCCCCTCCCACCTATATATATGTGGGGCAGGGGGCAGCTAGGACACACAACATCAATTGTTAGTCGTGTGCGGCACCCCCCCCCTCCACAGTTTAGACCCCCGGTCATATTCTCGCGGTGCTTAGGCAAAGCCCTGCGTGGATCACTTCACCATCACCTTCACCACGCCATCGTGCTGACAGAACTCATCTAGTTTCTCGGCATATTGCTGGATCAAGAGGACGAGGGACGTCATCAAGCTGAACGTGTGCAGAACTCAGAGGTGTTGTACGTTCGATACTTGATCGGTCGAAGCTAGAAGAAGTTTGACTACATCAACCACGTTGTCAAACGCTTCCGCTTACAGTCTACGATGGTACGTAGACACACTCTCCCCCTCTCATTGCTAGGCATCTCCTAGATAGATCTTGCATGAGCGTAGGAATTTTTTTGAAATTGCATGCTATGTTCCCCAACAGTGGCATCCGAGCCAGGTCTATGCGTAGATGATATGCACGAATAGAACACAAATAGTTGTGGGCGGTGATCGTCATACTTCTTACCACCAATGTCTTATTTTTATTCAGCGGTATTGTTGGATGAAGCGGCCCAGACCAACCTTACATGACCACGTTCATGAGACCGGTTCCACCGACAGACATGCAACTAGTTTTGCATAAAGGTGGCTGGCGGGTGTCTGTTTCTCCTACTTTAGTTGAATCGAATTTGACTGCAGACGGTCCTTGTTGAAGGTTAAAACAACAAACTTGATAAATCACCGTTGTGGTTTTTGTGCCGTAGGTAAGAACGGTTCTTGCTAGAAGCCCGTAGCAGCCACATAAAACTTGTAACAACAAAGTAGAGGACGTCTAACTTGTTTTGCAGGGCATGTTGTGATGTGGTATGGTCAAGACATGATGTGATATACGTTATTGTATGAGATGATCATGTTTTGTAAAAGTTATCAGCAACCGGCAGGAGCCTTATGGTTGTCTCTTCATTGTATAAAATGCAAACGCCATGTAATTGCTTTACTTTATCATTATGCGTTAGTGATAGTTGTAGAAGCAATAGTTGGCGAGACGACCACGACGCAACGATGGAAATCAAGGTGTCGAGCCAGTGACAATGGAGATCATGACGATGCTTTGGAGAGGGAGATCAAAAGCACAAGATGATGATGTCCATATCATGTCACATATTTTGATTGCATGTGATGTCTATCTTTATGCATCTTATTTTTCTTACTACGGCGGTAGCATTATAAGATGATCCCTTAACTAAATTTCAAGGTATAAGTGTTCTCCCTGGGTATGCACCATTGCGATAGTTCATCGTGCTGAGACACCACGTGATGATCGGGTGTGATAGGCTCTACGTTCACATACAACGGGTGTAAGACCATTTTGCACATGCGGAATACTCGGGTTAAACTTGACGAGCCTAGCATGTACGGACATGGCCTCGGAACACCGGAGACCGAAAGAGGTCGAACGTCCATCATATAGTAGATATGATCAACATAGAGATGTTCACCATTGATGACTACTCCATCTCACGTGATGATCGGACATGGTTTACTTGATTTGGATCACGTATCATCTAGATGACTTGAGAGATGTCTATCTAAGTGGGAGTTCTTAAGTAATTTTATTAATTGAACTTAATTTATAACGAACTTAGTCCTGATAGTATTTGCATATCTATGTTGTAGATCAATGGCCCGTGCTACCGATCCCCTGAATTTTAATGCGTTCCTAGAGAAAGCTAAGTTGAAAGATGATGGTAGCAATTACACGGACTAGGTCTGTAACATGAGGATTATCCTCATTGCTGCACAGAAGAATTATGTCCTTATGCACCATTAGGTGAAAGGCCTGGTGCAGGAGCAGATGCTGATGTTTCAAACGTTTAGCAAGCTCGATCTGATGACTACTCGATAGTTCAGTGTGCCATGTTTTACAGCTATAGGAATCGGGACTTCAAAGACGTTTTGAACGTCATGGAGCATATGAGATGTTCCAAGAGTTGAAGTTAATATTTCAAGCAAATGCCCTAGTTGAGAGATATGAAGTCTCCAACAAGTTCTATAATTGGAAGATGGAGGAGAAGAGTTATGTCAGTGAACACATACTCAGAATGTATGGATATCATAATCACTTGACTTAGCTGGGAGTTAATCTTCCAGACAATAGTGTTATTGACAGAGTTCTCCAATCACTGCCACCTATCTACAAAGGCTTCGTGATGAACTATAATATGCAAGGGATGGAGAAAACAATTCCCAATCTCTTTGCAATGCTCAAAGCTGCGGAGGTATAAATCAAAAAGGAGCATCAAGTGTTGATGGTTAACAAATACCACTAATTCCAAGAAAAAGGGCAAGGGAAGGAAAGGGAACTTCAAGAAGAATGGCAAACAAGTTGCCACTCCTGGGAAGATGCCCAAAGCTGGACCCAAGCCTGAAACTAGGTGCTTCTACTACAAAGGGACTGGCCACTAGAAGCGGAACTTCCCCAAGTATTTGGTGGATAAGAAGGATGGCAAAGTGAACAAAGGTATATTTGATATACATGTTATTGATGTGTACCTTACTAATGCTCGTAGTAGCGCCTGGGTATCTGATACTGGTCCGGTTGCTCATATTTGTAACTTGAAATAGGAGCTAGGGATTAAATGAAGATTGGCTAAGGACGAGGTGACGATGCGCGTCGGGAATGGTTCCAAGATCGATGTGATCGTCATCGGCATGCTACCTCTAAATCTACCTTCGGATTAGTTTTAGACCTGAATAATTATTATTTGGTGTCAGCGTTGAGCATGAACATTATATCTGGATCTTTTTTAGTGCGAGGCGGTTAATCATTTAAATCAGAGAATAATGGTTGTTCTATCTATATGAGTAATATCTTTTATGGTCATGCACCCTTGAAGAGTGGTCTATTTCTGTTGAATCTCGATTGTGGTGATACACATATTCATAATATTGATGCCAAAAGATGCAAAGTTGATAATGATAGTGCAACACATTTGTGGCATTGCCATTTAGGTCATATTAGTGTAAAGCGCATGAAGAAACTCCATGCAGATGGACTTTTGGAATCACTTGATCATGAATTATTTGATACTTGCGAACCATGCCTCATGGGCAAGATGACTAAAACGCCGTTCTCCGGAATAATGGAGTGAGCCAATGACTTATTGGAAATAATACATACCGATGTATGCGGCCAGATGAGTGTTGAGCCATGCGGCGGGTATCGTTATTTTTTAACCTTCATAGATGGTTTGAGAAGATATGGCTATATCTACTTAATGAAACACAAGTCTGAAACATTTGAAAAGTTCAAAGAATTTCAGAGAGAAGTGGAGAATCATCGTAACAGGAAAATAAAATTTCTACGATCTGATCGCGGAGGTGAATATTTCAGTAACAAGTTTGGCCTTCATTTAAAACAATGTGGAATAGTTTCACAACTCACGCCACCTGGAACACCACAGCGTAATGGTGTGTCTGAACGTCGTAACTGTACTTTATTAGATATGGTGCGATCTGTGATGTCTCTTACCGATTTACCACTATCGTTTTGGGGTTATGCATTAGAGACAATTGCATTCACGTTAAATAGGGCACCGTCTAAATCCGTGAGACGACACTGTATGAACTGTGGTTTGGCAATAAACCTAAGCTGTCGTTTCATAAAGTTTGGGGCTGCGACACTTAATGTCAAAAAATTTCAGCCTGATAAGCTTGAACCCAAATCAGAGAAGTGCGTCTTCATAGGATACCCTAAGGAAACAATTGGGTACACCTTCTACCACAGATCCAAAGGCAAGATCTTTATTGCCAAGAATGGAACCTTTCTAGAGAAGGAGTTTCTCTCGAAAGAAGTGAGTGGGAGGACAGTAGAACTTGATGAGGTAACTGTACCTTCTCCCAATTTGGAAAGTAGATCATCAAAGAAATCCATTCATGTGATGCCTACACCAACTAGAGAGGAAGCTAAAGAGGATGATCATAAAACTTCAGATCAAGTTACTACAGAACCTCGTAGGTCAACCAGAACACGATCAACACTAGAGTGGTATGGTAATCCTATTCTGGAAGTCATGTTACTAAACCATGGCGAACCTACAAACTATGAAGAAGCTATGATGAGCCCAGATTCTGATAAATGGCTTGAGGCCATGAAATTTGATATAGGATCCATGTATGAGAACAAAGTGCGGACTTTGGTGGATTTGCCTGATGATCGGCGAGCCATAGAAAATAAATGGATCTTCAAGAAGAAGACTGATGCTGATGGTAATGTTACTATCTATAAAGCTCGACTTGTTGCAAAAGATTTTTGACAAGTTCAAGGAGTTGACTACAATGAGACTTTCTCACCTGTAGCGATGCTTAAGTCTGTCCGAATCATGTTAGCAATTGCCGCATTTTATGATTATGAAATATGGCAAATGGACGTCAAAACTGCATTCCTTAATGGATTTCTTAAAGAAGAGTTGTATATGATGCAACCAAAAGGTTTTGTCGATCCTAAAGGTGCTAACAAAGTATGCAAGCTCCAGCGATCCATCTATGGACTAGTGCAAGCATCTAGGAGTTGGAATATAAGCTTTGATGAGGTGATCAAAGCATATGGTTTTATATAGACTTTCGGAGAAGCCTGTATTTACAAGAAAGTGAGTGGGAGCTCTATAGCATTGCTAATATTATATGTGGATGGCATATTGTTGATTGGAAATGATGTAGAATTTCTGGATAGCATAAAAGGATAGTTGAATAAAAGTTTTTCAGTGAAAGACCTCGGTGAAGCTGCTTATATATTGGGCATCAAGATCTATAGAGATAGATCAACACGCTTAAAAGGATTTTCACAAAGCACATACCTTGACAAAGTTTTGAAGAATTTCAAAATGGATCATTCAAAGAAAGGGTTCTTGCATGTGTTGCAAGTTGTGAAATTGAGTCAGACTCAATGCCCGACCACTGCAGAAGATAGAGAGAAAATGAAAATCATTCCCTATTCCTCAGCCATAGGTTCTATAATGTATGCTTTGTTGTGTACCAGACTTGATGTGTGCCTTGCGATAAGTCTGGTAGGGAGATACCAAAGTAATCCACGAGTGGATCACTGGACAACGGTCAAGAATATTCTGAAGTACCTGAAAAGGACCAAGGATATGTTTCTCGTTTATGGAGTTGACAAAGAGCTCATTGTAAATGGTTACGTCGATGCTAATTTTGCACTGTCCGGATGACTCTAAGTCATAAGACGGATATGTATTTATTTTGAATGGTGGATGAGGGAGTCCCGGACTAGGGGGTGTCCGGATAGCCGAACTATCATCATCGGCCGGACTCCAAGACTATGAAGATACAAGATTGAAGACTTCGTCCCGTGTCCGGATGGGACTTTCCACGGCGTGGAAGACAAGCTTGGCGATACGGATATGTAGATCTCCTACCATTGTAACCGACTCTGTGTAACCCTAGCCCTCTCTGGTGTTTATATAAACCGGATGGCCTTAGTCCATAGGACGAACAACAATCATACCATAGGCTAGCTTCTAGGGTTTAGCCTCCTTGATCTCGTGGTAGATCTACTCTTGTAACCGACATCATCAATATTAATCAAGCAGGACGTAGGGTTTTACCTCCATCAAGAGGGCCCGAACCTGGGTAAAAACATCGTGTCCCTCGTTTCCTGTTACCATCCGCCTAGACGCACAGTTCGGGACCCCCTACCCGAGATCTGCCGGTTTTGACACCGACATTGGTGCTTTCATTGAGAGTTCCTCTGTGCCGTCGCGATCAGGAAGGATGCCTTCTCCCATCTTTAAAGACGGCACCATCGTCAAGAGAGCTTTGGCCGCCGGCCAAACTGTCCGGCTAGGCGGTTTTCTTATGACCACCTGTTCGGCCACCGCTCCGACGATGACCTCTCAGGTCATTAAAAGCAATCCTCACGTCAGCCCGGAATTCACCGAGCAGTTAGATCCGATTGAGCTCTCCTCTGTAAACGAGCTCTTGGATCGCATCGCCGCCCTGGGAGTCGCTACAGACTATGATCAGATTGGGCTTAAACCCGATCTGAGAGAGATTAACTCTCCTCAGGCCCCCCACCACGTTGTCATGGTAGAGGAACAATGCGGCAACCCTTCTTCTACGTTGAAAACCAACTATGTCCGGATTCCCGATCTTTCCAAGTCGGATTCCCGCGAAGGGACGGACGCTAATCAAATACTGAACTTAGAGTCAGGCATCGGACTAGATTCGTTGGAAAGCATCCAGCAAGTCAAGCTTCCAAATCCGGAAACTTCTTGGCCTTTGAGCCTCAGATCGGGCGGGGTTCCGAACTTGATTCCACCCGCCCACCCAAACATAAGCGATCTATCTCGAATACGGCAAGAGCCCGATGAAACAGTACATCATTACTGGGCCAGATTCCTCCTGGTTATGAACAGGATAAAGGACTGCTGCGAAGAAAGCGCGATTTCAATTTTCTGCAACAATTGCACGGACAAGGGAATCATGAACGCCATAAGTCGTCGCGAAGTTACACGCTTCATCGACCTAGCGACTATCGTACAAAAATACTGTGCGGTAGAGAGTGCCAGGAACACCGAAACTAGGTTTTGGGACAGTCCGGCCTTGACCACAACCCTAGTCCGAAGTAAAAGGGTGCGCCATACTCAAGCACCTGGGTTAAAAACCAAAAAGCAAAGACCCCCTAAAGGGCATGGAACCGTACTGGAGGGCTGGCTCAACGGACCCTGCAAAATCCACAGTACGGAGGGCGCCACTCCAACACACAGCCTTCGAGCATGTTGGATACTACGGCAGGTGGCCAAAAGTGGCGAAGGCTTTTTAGCCCCGGGCAAACAGCCCAGCAGTACCGGTACGGTATTAACAGTCTTCGAGACTTTCGCATCAAATAACATGCGAAAACGAACAATCCGCGGCCTCGCCGAAGTCTACCAAGTAGCAACAGCAAATCCATGGAGTGACACGGCTATCACCTTCAACGCCAGCGACGAACCTAAATTCCGAACAGCTAGAGCACCAGCCGCATTGGTCCTCAGTCCGATAGTGGACGGCTTTCGCCTTACCAAGGTACTCATGGATGGCGGCAGCGGATTAAACCTCATCTACGAGGAAACCCTTCAAAAAATGGATATTGACTGGAGCCGCATCGAGCGAAGCAGCACAACCTTCAGAGGGATAATCCCTAGTCGAGAAGTACGCTGCACAGGAAAAATCACACTAGATGTAGTGTTCGGCTCACCGGACAATTACAGGTCCGAGGAGGTCACGTTCCAAGTGGCCCCATTCGGCAGCGGATATCACGCTTTGTTAGGGCGAGAGGCATTCACAATCTTCCAAGCTATACCCCACTACGGGTACATGAAGCTCAAAATGCCCGGACCCAATGGGATAATCACTCTTGCCAGTGATCCAGATACAGCACTCCGCGCTGAAAATAAGACAGCCGCACTGGCCCTAGAGGCATTGTCCGAAGCCCTAGCGGCAGAGGAACTAACTACGCTGCGCTCCACGGTGGATAGGGACGATGTGATACTCGATAAGAGGTCCAAGTCCACCTCTTTTAAACCAGCAGACGAAATAGTCAAATTTCAGGTCCATCCAACGGACCCCACAAAGACGGCCTCCATTGGGGCACAATTAAGTCCTGATGTCGAAGCCGCACTACGAGAATTCCTTCGGGAAAATTGGGACATTTTTGCCTGGCACCCTTCAGACATGCCAGGAATCCCACGCAGGCTGGCAGAGCACAGCCTAAACATCCTAAAAGGATTCAAGCCGGTCAAACAAGCTCTTCGGCGATTTTCCGAACCCAAAAGACAGGCAATGGGAGAAGAGCTAGCCAAACTCTTAGAAGCCGGATTCATCAGAGATATAAAACATCCGGACTGGCTAGCCAATCTAGTAATGGTACCAAAAAAGGACAAATCCTGGCGCCTCTGCGTCGATTTTAAAGACCTTAACAAGGCCTGTCCAAAGGACCCTTTCCCCCTCCCTCGCATCGACCAAATCATCGATGCTACCGCAGGGCACGATTCATTGTGCTTCCTCGACGCATACTCCGGATACCATCAAATCAAGATGGCGGAGAAAGACCAGGCCGCAACGGCATTCATTACTCCATATGGGCCATTCTGCTTCAACACAATGCCCTTCGGACTCAAAAACGCCGGCGCAACATATCAGCGCATGATTCAAACATGTCTGGCTACCCAGATAGGCAAAACAGTAGAGGCATACGTAGACGATGTGGTCGTCAAGACCAAACACGTCGAAACTCTAGTAGAAGACTTGAGGGTGACATTCGACAACCTCCGAGCATATGACATTAAGCTCAATCCGGAAAAATGCGTCTTCGGCGTACCAGCCGGAAAGCTCTTGGGCTTCATCGTATCCGGTAGAGGAATTGAAGCAAACCCGGCCAAAATCCGAGCTCTGTCACAATTGGATATTCCAAAAGACCTCAAGCAAATACAAAAACTAACCGGATGCGTAGCGGCCTTAAGTCGCTTCATCTCCCGTTTGGGAGAAAAGGCTCTGCCCCTCTACCGCCTCCTCCGGCGCACCGAACATTTCGAATGGACGGATGCTGCCACAGCCGGACTCGAAGAAATAAAGGCCATACTGGCAACAAATCCGGTCCTGGCCGCGCCCAACCTGGGCGAACCTATGTTATTATATATCGCAGCAACACATCAAGTTGTCAGCGCGGTACTCGTCGTCGAGCGAGAGACAGAAGGGCACAGATTCCCTCTTCAAAAACCAGTGTACTACGTATCCACTGTTCTAACTCCATGCAAGTCCCGGTACCCACATTATCAAAAGATAGCATATGCGGTGTTCATGGCATCCCGGAAGCTGCGACACTACTTTCAAGAGTGTTCCATAACGGTGGCCTCCGAAGTACCTCTCAACGATATTATAAACAATCGCGACGCAACGGGCAGGATTGCAAAATGGGCTATTGAGCTCTTACCATTTGACATAACCTATAAACCACGGCGAGCTATAAAGTCGCAGGTTCTGGCCGACTTCGTCGCCGAATGGACCGAAGCCGAACTCCCTAAAGAGTACGGCGCATACTCCAATTGGATCATGCATTTCGACGGATCCAAAATGTTGGCTGGCTTGGGGGCTGGCGTCGTCCTGACGTCCCCAACTGGAGACACAATCCAATACGTACTTCAAATAATGTACATGGACTCCAATAACGCAGCCGAATACGAGGCCCTTCTACATGGCCTCCGGATGGCAATCTCCATGGGCATTCAACGCCTAGAGGTGCGCGGGGATTCAAACCTCGCAATATCCCAAGTAAATGGAGACTTTGATGCCAAAGATCCAAAAATGGCAGCTTACCGCAACGCCGTCCTAAAAATGTCAGCTCGGTTCGAAGGACTCGAATTCCACCATGTAGCCCGGGATAATAACCAGGCAGCAGACGTGTTAGCACGCATCGGCGCGAAACGAGACGCCGTCCCTCCAAACATCTTCCTGGAACGGCTCTTCAAGCCATCCGTGTTATGGGAAGAGGAGTCCGGAAATAACAATCCGGAGCCAGCTGCATCACCGAACTCAGACCATTCTGACACAATCGGCGGCTCAGCCAACGAAATAACACCTTCAGCTCACGAAATAATGGCAGTAATTGCCCCGTGGACAGAACCATTCCTAGCCTACTTAATTCGGCAGGAACTTCCCGAAGACCAAAATGAGGCCCGCTGCATAGTTCGGCGATCTAAAGCCTACAAGGTCCATGAGGGAGAACTTTATAAGAAAAGCACAACCGGAGTCCTTCAAAGGTGTATCTCCGAAGAGGAGGGGCGGAATCTCCTGGCTGAAATTCACGCCGGACTCGGCGGGCACCACGCTGCAGCCCGGGCACTCGTAGGCAAGGCCTTCCGTACAGGATTTTATTGGCCGACAGCCCGGGCAGATGCTCAGGACTTAGTCCAACGATGCGTCGGTTGCCAGCTCTTTGCTAATCAGAGCCACATGCCACCCACCGCCCTCAAAACTATACCCATTACCTGGCCGTTCGCGGTCTGGGGGCTTGACATGGTTGGACCCCTTAAAGGGGGAACCCACAAGCACAAATACTTATTGGTCATGGTGGACAAATTCACCAAATGGATTGAGGCCAAGCCGGTTAAAACGGCAGAATCCGGACCGGTGATAGACTTCCTATCCGGGGTAGTACACCGTTTTGGCGTCCCCCACAGCATCATCACTGATAACGGCACGAACTTCACTGCCGACGAGGTTAAACTCTGGTGCAAAAACATGGGCATCAAGCTCGATTACGCTTCAGTCTATCACCCCCAAACTAACGGTCAAGTCGAGCGAGCAAATGGTCTAATCATGAGCGGCATCAAACCCAGACTAGTGCGGTCCCTCAAGGAATCTAACACGCACTGGGTAGAGGAGCTCGACTCCGTACTCTGGGGGCTGCGGACCACGCCAAACCGAACTACTGGATTCACACCATTTTTCATGGTGTACGGCGCAGAGGCAGTTCTGCCTTGCGATATAATTCATGACTCACCTCGTGTGCGCATGTACGAAGAAAGAGAAGCCGAGTTGGATCGGCAGGACAGTTTGGACGCCTTAGAGGAGGAGCGGGACGTGGCAAAGGCTCGTTCCGCATTCTATCAGCAGCAGGCTCGAAGATATCAAAGCAGAGAAGTACGGGCCAAAACTTACAATGTCGGCGAACTCGTTCTACGCCTGCCGGACAAGAAAAAGGACAAACTTAAGCCCAAGTGGGAAGGTCCCTTCATCATCGACCAAGTCCTGACCGGCGGAGCATACCGTCTACGTAAAGCATCTGACAACCGACTCGAGCCGAACCCATGGAACGCAGCCCGTCTCCGAAGATTCTACGCCTAAACACCGGACTCAGAGTTCGTCTCACTCCCCCGTCCACCTTTTTATATTTTTTACTGTCTCTTGTCCCCCTCCTTCTTCCCACTTCTTTTTTCAATACCTTTTATAGGCTGATTTGCGCTTTGTTCGCACACACTTGATGTGCTCCTAGCACTCATTATACCTGGGGGCTTCTTTACCAGAAGCTTATTAATATGGGCTTCACGCCCAATACGTGTGGCATACTTCCGCATGTACCTTTTATTCACCATTATATGCATCGATATGACTTAAGTTTTGGCCAAGCTGGGTTGCCTGGCTCCTGTGCTTACCCCTACGTTCCCGATTGTTCGGCTAGGAGGTAAAGGGAGCACCTCTGCGATTGTTACTGCCGGGTCAACCGGATGTGTACCTCAGACTGGGTGAAGCCGAAAGATAGCGTTCTTAAGAGAATATTCGGTCGGTGACTTGAAAGATGATTTATTACTTACTTATTTATAAGGCCCCAGATGCTTTTTCTGCTATTTTCGCAGTCCGGCATTGCACCTTAGGGCATGCCTCCCAGGGAAAGGAACCCTTAACAGAACTATTCTCCCTGGAAGATGTTTCTTACTAACCATGTAATATAACATAACTAGTTGGGCACTTGTCTGATAAAGCAATTATGACCCCAATGCCTTGTCTCCATGCATGCCCCGGTTCTTTTATAACCGTAGGGGTATTCGGACACACTCCGGACTGTTGGGTCCCGAGGTTGAAGCGAAACGGTCCGCAAAGACAAACGATCTACAATCTAGCTAGAAGGCATCTTACATGTCATTTCAAATTACATCGTCAAACCGACTGATTGTACTCCTCCTCAATCCCATCTAACAGGCTGTCTAATTTACAGTCCTGTTGGGAATATTTCGCGGCCAGTTCTACTTGGCCATACATCAAGCTCACAGGGATATCCTTCTCATCAGGCCCCCCAGGTCCAACCTCGGCCATGTGGTTTGGGTCAGCCTTCGGGTAGCGCGTCTTCACCATGGCCCAGGCCTCCCTGGCGCCCTGACGGCAGGCCGATATCTTCCACAAACGCAGGCGTCGCCGTGCTCCCTGGAGCTTCTCAGCAAGCTCACCAAGGCCCTCGGGTAGGGAGACGGATGGCCATAAAGCCTGAACGACGCCACTCATCGCCTGCCGAACACGTTCGAACAATTGCGCCAGCTCGGGAAGTTGGTCACCTGTTGACCCAGGCATTTCCTCCGCAGGGCGACCTGTGAGCACACCTAAAGACATATTTCTGTCAAGCGACTTCCTCGCCGAATTCTTCTTTTCAAAGGAATTTGCTCAAGCACTTACTATAAATGCCGCGACGAAGTCGCTGATTCTCCTTCAAGGAGCCAGACAGTTGGGCCCGAACACCTTTCAGCTCTTCTCCTAGCTGGGTGTGGGCATCTTGGAGCTTGTTTCTCTCCTGCTGCACCTTCATAAGCACCCTCTCGCCAGCCTTTAGCTGACGCAGTAGCTGTTGCTTGTCCGGATCTAGTCCGGCGCCCTCTGCAATATTATTGTCAGATTCACGCCGCACTTTGTTAATTAATTATCTTTTCAAAGTACGTCTTACCAGTGGGGGTCTCTGTGGCTCCCCCTGTGGCGGTCAGTGCGGCCTCAAGTTGGGCCTTGCACTCTTGGAGCTCCTGGGACAGATGGGTATTCTTCTCCGTAAGATACTGCATAAAAATTGATCCTTAAATCAGTTATTTTAACCATTTTAAGTCTCGGGGGCTACTGGCATATATAACTATTAAAATTACTTACACGTATGTCTTTCACATACTGCTCCGTGGCTCTGGTTAACCCATCTTGAGCGGCACGGAGGTGCGCGTTTCCTGCATCAAAGGCATTTAACGCCTCCGGGGAGAAACACGCGTCACGAAGAACTGTCCGGCGACGCCTGTGATTCATGGCGCTCTCCACCTCAGAACGGGTGGCGGACAGCCTGTCGGCATCCTTCGTCGGAGGAGCGTCCGACTCATGCCTTGTATTCGCCTCCCCTTCCGGGCCATGCGTTGGAGCATGGCTGGCGGAGTCTTGATTGGCAACCTCTCCGGACACTGTCCGACGAGCGCTCTTTCTGGAAAAGTTATGAGCATTAATATACCTCCTGGGAATCCTTCCATTAAAAAATAGCGGTGCTCCGTACCATTGCGGCAACGTTTCAGTTCGCGTCGCACTCCTCTTCCGCCTGCTGGGCCGGACTGACCCTTGTTGGCTGATCGCCGCGGGCTCGACTTCCTGCCGTAAAGGCGCTTCCTGACGAACACCATTGGTGCATGGTGGTCAGAACTAAGCATTAAAGAAGTAATGGCGCCAGGACTTCGGTCATACTCACCGGGGAAGCCGGACACAAACCGGGGTAGTCAGCCATAATGGCAACTAAAGCATTATCTATGCTGAGCTGGTGGTACACCCCGTCGATCAGTTCCACCGCTAAGTCCGGATCCTCTTCAGAGGCCGGATCAAGGGAACTTTCTGGGTCTTCGGGTTGTGGGGCTGGGCTTTTTATGCCCTCCACATCCCGACGCAGTTCCTGTGTCAAAATCATACAATAAGACAATTGCCTTTAAAGGCACGGTTCAGATATGCATGCGACCGCTTACCTAGCTCCAAGGGTTCTTCATGGAAAATCCGTTCAGAGGATTCGTGCGGAGGAAGTCCTCCTTCTCCCCCTTGTAAAAGCCGGACAGGATCTTCACCAGATCGTCGGCCGAGCCAGGTCCCTTGCGGCCGTGACGGGTGGTGTCGTCGTCTCCATTGAAGTCCCACATGGGGTGGCCCCTATATTGGAGCGGCTGCACCCCACGCATAATGCATGTGGCCATGACTCCGATCATGGTTAATCCGGAATGGGCTAGCAGCCGTATCCGGCCCATCAAGTAATGGACGCTACTATCATCTTCTCGTTGAGGGCTCCGTGGGCGCCAACTTAGGCGTTTCTTCAGGGGAGCGTTGCTGAACTCCGGAAGGCCGATCCGGACTGGATCCGGCAGCGGAGCGTCCTCCATATAAAACCACTCCGAAGGCCAATCTTTGGACGTCTTCTTTGGGGTCCCGGACAGGTATCCGGTCCCGGCGATGCGCCATATTTCGGCTCCGCCCACTTGATATATCGACCCCTCGTGAGAGCGGGGTACGAGGCAAAACAGCCTCTTCCACAGCGCAAAATGGGGCTCAATGCCCAAGAATAGCTCACACAAAGCTACGAAGCCCGCGATGTGCAAAATGGAGGCACGTGTAAGGTGATGAAGCTGGAGTCCGTAGAACTCCAGGAGTCCCCGGAGAAACGGATGTATAGGAAATCCGAGTCCCCTTATTAAGTAGGAGACGAAGCACACCCGCTCTCCTTTCGAGGGATTGGGGGCGCTCTCCGCCCGTTTCCCTCCTTTGTAGGTGGCCAGTCCGGCTCGAACCGGAACCATGAAGGCCGGGGGAAGATATCCCTCTGCTTGGAGCGTCACTAACTCGCTGTGCGGGACTGAGCATCTCCTCCAATCTCCTGGCTTAGGGCTGGGAGCGCGAGAAGAGGAGCCGCGTCGACTGTCCATGTTGGAATGGGTTTGGTGTCAGATGCGCCTCGATGAGTGCTTGCGGAAGGAGGATGAGGTGATTTGGATCTGGATCCTCGCCTTTCTTATAGGCATCTTATTTGCGCAGCTAGGGGGTAAAACATAAAAATACCCTGGCTTTTCGCATTCATGCGGCGCGTGGAAGAAGACCATTATTGGACGTGGAAGCCAAGGAGCGCAGCATTTATGAAGCAACCGGACACTATCCGGCAAACACATGGAGCATGAAGAAGAACCCGCCTTGCAAACACCGAAGACAACATATGCGCCGGATTCGTCGTTATTGAAGCCTGGTTCGGGGGCTACTGAGGGAGTCCCGGACTAGGGGGTGTCCGGATAGCCGAACTATCATCATCGACCGGACTCCAAGACTATGAAGATACAAGATTGAAGACTTCGTCCCGTGTCCGGATGGGACTTTCCTTGGCGTGGAAGACAAGCTTGGCGATACGGATATGTAGATCTCCTACCATTGTAACCGACTCTGTGTAACCCTAGCCCTCTCCGGTGTCTATATAAACCGGATGGCCTTAGTCCATAGGATGAACAACAATCATACCATAGGCTAGCTTCTAGGGTTTAGCCTCCTTGATCTCGTGGTAGATCTACTCTTGTAACCCACATCATCAATATTAATCAAGTAGGACGTAGGGTTTTACCTCCATCAAGAGGGCCCAAACCTGGGTAAAAACATCGTGTCCCTCGTCTCCTGTTACCATCCGCCTAGACGCACAGTTCGGGACCCCCTACCCGAGATCCGCCGGTTTTGACACCGACAGTGGAGCTGTCAGTTGGTGCAGTTCCAAGCAAAGCATTGGGGCGGGATCTACGTGTGAAGCAGAGTACAAAGATGCTTCGGAAGCAGCAAATGAAGGAGTCTGGATGAAGGAGTTCATATCTGATCTAGGTGTAATACCTAGTGCATCAGGTCCAATGAAAATCTTTTGTGACAATACTGGAGCAATTGCCTCAGCGAAGGAATCCAAATTTCACAAAAGAACCAAACACATCAAGAGACGTTTCAGCTCCATCGGTGATCAAGTCAAGGAGGGAGACATAGAGATTTGCAAAATACATACGGATCTGAATATAGCAGACCCGTTGACTACGCCTCTTCCACGAGCAAAACATGATCTGCACCAAGATTCCATGGGTGTTAGAATCATTACAATGTAATCTAGATTATTAACTCTAGTGCAAGTGGGAGACTGAAGGAAATATGCCCTAGAGGCAATAATAAAGTTTTTATTTTATATTTCCTAAATTCATGATAAATGTTTATTATTCATGCTAGAATTGTATTAACCGGAAACTTGATACATGTGTGGATACATAAACAAAATACTGTGTCCCTAGTAAGCCTCTACTAGACTAGCTCGTTGATCAAAGATGGTTAAGTTTCCTAACCAGAGACATGTGTTGTCATTTGATAAACGGGATCACATCATTAGGAGAATGATGTGATGGACAAGACCCATTCGTTAGCTTAGCATTATGATCGTTCAGTTTTATTGCTATTGCTTTCTTCATATCAAATACACATTCCTTCGACTATGAGGTTGTGCAACTCCCGGATACCGGAGGAATGCCTTGTGTGCTATCAAACGTCAAAACATAACTGGATCATTATAAATATGCTCTACAGGTATCTCTAAAGGTGTTTGTTGGGTTGGCATAGATCGAGATTAGGATTTTTCACTCTGAGTACCGGAGAGGTATCTCTGGGCCCTCTCATTAATACACATCATAAGAAGCCTTACAAGCAAAGTGACTACTGAGTTAGTTGCAGGATGATGTATTACGAAATGAGTAAATAGACTTGCCGGTAACAAGATTGAACTAGGTATGAAGATACCGACGATCAAATCTCGGGCAAGTAACATACCGATGACAAAGGGAATAAATATGTTGTCATAACGATTCGACCGATAAAGATCTTCGTAGAATATATGGGAGCCAATATGAGCATCCAGGTTCCACTATTGGTTATTGACCGGAGAGGTGTCTCGGTCATGTCTACATAGTTCTTGAACCCGTAGGGTCCGCACGCTTAACATTCGATGATGATATTGTATTATATGAGTTATGTGATTTGGTGACTGAGTGTTGTTCGGAGTCCCAGATGAGATCACGAATATGACGAGGAGTCTCGAAATGGTCGAGAGGTAAAGATTGATATATAGGATGATAGTATTCGGGCAGCGGAAGTGTTTCGGAGTGTATCGGGTATTTATTGGAGTACCGGAGGGGTTACCGGAACCCCCAAGGAGAAGATATGGGCCATAAGAGGGGAGCACACCAGCCCACAAGGGGTGGCACCCTGATACGTCTCCAACGTATCTATAATTTTTAATTATTCCATGATGTTTTATTACCAATCTTGGATGTTTTATAATCATTTTATATCATTTTCTGGTACCAACTGATACGTCCATTTTGCATCATGCTTTTATATCGATATTTATTGCATTATGGATTGTTATTACACGTGATGTCACAATACTTATAGCTATTCCCTCTTATTTGACAAGGTTTACATGAAGAGGGAGAATGCCGGCAGCTGGGATTCTGGCCTGGAAAAGGAGCAAATATTGGAGACCTATTCTGCACAGCTCCAAAAGTCCTAAAACTCTATGAAAGTCATTTTGGGAATTAATAAAGATATTCGGCGGAAGAAATACCTGAGGGGGGCCACCCACCACCCACGAGGGTGGGGGGCGCGCCCCCTGCCTCGTGGGCCACCTGGAAGCCCTCTAGTGCCCATCTTCTGCTATATGAAGTCTTTTATCGTGGAAAAAATCATAAGCAAGCTCACGGGACGAGACTCCGCCGCCACAAGGCGGAACCTTGGCAGAACCAATCTAGGGCTCCGGCGGAGCTATTCTTCCAGGGAAACTTCCCTCCGGGAGGGGGAAGTCATCACCATCGTCATTGAGGGAGTCCTGGATTAGGGGTGTTCGGATGGCCGGACTATGACCTTTGGTCGGACTCCCGGACTATGAAGATACAAGATTGAAGACTTCGGCCCATGTCCGGATAGGACTTTCCTTGGCATGGAAGGCAAGCTTGGCGATATGATATGAAGATCTCCTCCCGTTGTAACTGACTCTATGTAACCCTAGCCCTCTCCGATGTCTATATAAACCGGAGAGTTTTAGTCTGTAGGACGAACAACAATCATACCATAGGCTAGCTTCTAGGGTTTAGCCTCTCTGATCTCGTGGTAGATCAACTCTTGTACTACCCATATCATCAATATTAATCAAGCAAGAGTAGGGTTTTACCTCCATCGAGAGGGCCCGAACCTGGGTAAAAACATCGTGTCGCTTGTTTCCTGTTACCATCCGCCTAGACGCACAGTTCGGGACCCCCTACCCGAGATCCACCGGTTTTGACATCGACATTGGTGCTTTCATTGAAAGTTCCTCTGTGTCATCACCCTTAGGCCCGATGGCTTCTTCGATCGTCAACCACGACGCGGTCCAGGGTGAGACTTTTCTCCCCGGACAGATCTTCGTATTCAGCGGCTTCGCACTGCGGGCAAATTCGCTTGGCCATCTGGAGCAGATCGAAAGCTACGCCCTTGGCCATTAGGTCAGGTTTGGAAGCTTAAACTACATGATCGACATCCACGGGGACTTGACCTTCGACGGATTCGAGCCACGGCCGAGCGCGCCGCACTGCCACGATGGGCATGATCTAGCTCTGCCACCAGACAACGCCCAGAGCGCCGCTCAGGTGTCCGCTCCGACCGTTAGCTCGGAGCCGACTGCGCAAGTCGGGGACGGACGGTTGGACGCCGGCCCAGGAGCCGCAATCTCTACGGCGATGGAGCTGAATACCAGCCTAGTCCTTTGCAAGCCCCGTGACTCCAAGGTGCCGGACTCCATTCTGGACTCCGAATGTTCCGCGCCCCTTCCGATCGAACCCGATTGGGCTCCGATCATGGAGTTCACCGCCGCGGACGTCTTTCAGCACTCGCCCTTTGGCGATATCCTGAATTCACTAAAGTCTCTCTCTTTGTCAGGAGAGCCTTGGCCGGACTATGGTCAGCATGGTTGGGATGCAGACGACGAAGAAATTCGAAACCCACCCACCACCCACTTTGTAGCCACTATCGACGATCTAACCGACATGCTCGACTTCGACTCCGAAGACATCGACGGTATGGACGCCGATGAAGGAGACGACCAAGAACCAGCACCTATAGGGCACTGGAAAGCCACCTCGTCATATGACATATACATGGTGGACACCCCCAAAGCAGGGGATGGCGATGAAAAAACGGAGGACGACCCCTCCAAGAAGCAACCCAAGCACCAACGTCAGCGGCGCCGCTCTAAATCCCGCCAAAGCAAAAATGGCGAATCCGGCACCGGAGACATCAACACCCCGGACAGTGCCAAAGACAACCCCCTCCAGCAGGATTCAGCGCAGGAGGACGGAGGAGCCAGCCCTCATGAGAGAGCGGCAGACAGGGAGGTCGAAGACGACAATTATATGCCTCCCTCCGAAGACGAGGCAATCCTCGACAACGACGAATTCGTCGTGCCAGAGGATCCCATCGAACAAGTGTTTCAAATGCAGGCTTATGGCCACGGCGAGCAGCCTCAAGAAAAAACAGCAGCAGCTTAGAGCTGACCAAGACTTGCTAGCCAACAGATGGACTGAAGTCCTGGCGGCCGAAGAGTATAAACTCGAATGCCCCTCCAAGAGTTACCCAAAGCACAGGCTGCTACGCCAACTACAGGAGGAAGCAACTAAACCTACATCACCAGTGTACGATGCGCCCGATCAGCCACCCCGCGGCCGCGACAGAGAGGCCTTTCGGCCCTTAACCCAAGCCGCACCCCGGCGCCGGTCCAAGAATACCACAGCACGGGGAAACGCAACAGACCTGCGAGACATATTGGAGGATAAGGCAAGGCAAACAAGATCGATCTACGGATCGCGTGGGCACCCCACATCACGTGACGATAACTGTCACGCCGGATATGATAAATATGGCCAGGCCGAATACAGCAGACAAAGCTCATCCGAGTTGCGTCGCGATATAGCCCAGTACAGGGGCCGCACACCCACTATGCTTCACAGACGAAGTAATGGATCATCAAATCCCCGAGGGTTTTAAACACGTAAACATCGAATCATACGATGGCACAACAGATCCCGCGGTATGGATCGAGGATTATCTCCTTCATATCCACATGGCCCGTGGTGATGATCTACATGCCATCAGATACCTCCTGCTCAAGCTTAAAGGACCAGCTCGGCATTGGCTTAACAGCCTGCCAGTAGAGTCAATTAGTTGCTGGGAAGACCTGGAATCCGCGTTCCTTGACAACTTCCAGGGCACTTATGTGCGACCACCAGACGCCGATGACCTAAGCCACATAATCCAGCAGCCAGAGGAATCGGCCAGACAATTCTGGACACGGTTCCTAACCAAGAAAAATCAAATAGTCGACTGTCCGGACGCCGAGGCCCTTGCAGCCTTCAGGCACAACATCCAAGATGAATGGCTTGCCCGACACCTAGGACAGGAAAAGCTGAAATCTATGGCATCCCTCACGACACTCATGACCCGCTTTTGCGTGGGAGAAGACAGCTGGCTAGCTCGTAGCAATAACATAACCAAGAGCCCTGGCAATTCGGATACCAAGGACAACAATGGCAGGTCACATCGCAACAAGCACAAGTGCCGCATTAATGGCAATAATAATGAGGATACAGCAGTTAATGCCAGATTCAGAGGCTCTAAACCCGGTTAGCGGAAGAAGCCATTCAAAAGAAACCCTCCGGGCCCATCCAGTTTAGACCGGATACTCGATCGCTCGTGCCAGATAGACGGCACCCCCGAACAACCAGCCAACCACACCAACAGGGATTGTTGGGTGTTCAAGCTGGCAGGCAAGTTAAGTGTCGAAACCAGAGACAAGGGGCTGCGTAGCGATGACGAGGAGGAGCCCCGGCCGCCGAACAACAGAGGACAGAAGGGCTTCCCCCCCGCAAGTGCGGACGGTGAACATGATATACACAACCCATATCCCCAAAAGGGAGCGGAAGCGTGCTCTCAAGGACGTCTATGCGTTGGAGCCAGTCGCCCCAAAGTTCAACCCATGGTCCTCCTGCCCGATCACTTTTGATCGAAGGGACCACCCCACTAGCATTCGTCATGGTGGATTCGCCGCATTGGTCCTAGACCCAATCATTGACGGATTTCACCTCACTAGAGTCCTCATGGACGGCGGCAGCAGCCTGAACCTGCTTTATCAGGATACAGTGCGAAAAATGGGTATAGATCCCTCAAGGATTAAACCCACAAAGACAACCTTTAAAGGCGTCATACCAGGTGTAGAAGCGAGCTGTACAGGCTCGGTTACACTCGAAGTGGTCTTCGGATCCTCGGATAATTTCCGAAGCGAAGAGTTAATCTTCGACATAGTCCCATTCCGCAGTGGCTATCACGCCCTACTCGGACGAACCGCATTCGCAAAATTCAATGCGGTGCCGCACTACGCATATCTCAAGCTCAAGATGTCAGGCCCTCGCGGAGTCATTATGGTAAATGGAAACACCGAACGCTCTCTTCGAACGGAGGAGCACATGGTGGCCCTGGCGGCGGAAGTACAGAGTAGTCTCTCAAGGCAATTCTCCAATCCGGGTGTTAAACGTTCGAACAACGTCAAGCGCGCCCGAAGTAACCTACAACAAAACCGGCTGGCACATTCCGAGCAAGCATAGCAGTGCGGCCCCAACCCCAGCCCTCGCCAGATGGCGATATCGGTACCACGCGTACATAATTACGCTTTGGGAAATACCATGGGCATAAGGGGAGGGGCACTACTACGGCACACCCAGAATGCGGCTCAACCGCACTTAGGGGCTCCCTATTCTGTCATTTCCTTTTTTATATACTTTCAGGACCCAACTATTCGGAAGGCCTGTCCGGCAATACACTCGCCGAACACACGATGCAACAGCCAGGGAGAGAACAAGCCACGTCAAAACATCCAGGTGGTCTCTATAACGAGCTAAATACCTGTTTTACTTAAAGTCCCGCAGCTTGCCCCTGGAGGGGGACATGTCAAATAATCCCATCTCTTGCTTATCGCACTATTTGTATCGTTCTGCTTTCATAGCAGCCCTTTTTAATAAACAATACATAGCTCTTATCTATTATTGTATTCATCTATTTTTATACAAATATGTTCAGTCATGACATTATGCAACCGTAAACTTTGGTACGGCCAATACACCAGGGGCTTAAGCACCCCATAACATGGTGTGAGAAGACCGAACACTCCCATGAGTGCGGCACCCCAAACTTATAGCACTATATGCATCGGCTCTGAATCATGTCTTGGGTCAATAGTTGGGTTTGCCCAGCTCCCATGTTTTGGTACCTTACGTTCCGCAATGTTGGCTAAGGTAGCGCTGGGAGAACTACTGCGATTGTGCCCCAGTTGAGCTGGGTTAACACCTCGGTAGAGAAAGCTAAAACTGACTGTCATGATAGTGCGAGAGACCGGTCGCTGTTCGCGAGGTTTTTCGAGTCCCTAAAGACTTATGCCGCTTAGAGCGAGGAGCTGGATTTATCTGGCCTAGGCGTGGATAGCGCCCCGAACTCGGTCTTCCGAATACTAGGGGCTTCGCCGAAATTTAAAATTATAGAATTCTATGGCTAAGTGAGAGTGATAAAGCATTATAAGTCTGATGGCCTTGTTCGTTGTGCTGAGCGCCTCCCTAGATGGACCCAAGAATGGGAACAAGAGCGCTCAGGTTTATCCCGAACACCCCAGCACTCGTGGCATGGGGCTAGAAGCCGACGACTTGCATCTCTCAGATTTGATAAACGGCCGCACAGAAGGTAATATTTTAAATTAACAAGCATTGCTTAGTGCATATAAACAAAGTTTCAGCGTACAGGAAAACAGATGCGAGTCTACTCAAAAATTACATCTTTGGAGCATTCACCCGCTATAAGGCGGGCACCCTTCAGGACGCCCTTATAATACATCTCGGGCGTGCGATACTCCTTGCCCGGCGGTGGCACATCCGTCAAAATCTTCTCAGCATCCATCTTGCCCCAGTGCACTTTAGCATGGGCGAGGGCCCTATGGGCACCTTCAATACAGATGGAGCGCTTGATGACTTCAATCCATGGACAAGCGTCCACCAGCCGCCGCACCAGACCGAAGTAACTCCCAGGCATGGCTTCTCTAGGCCACAGCCAAACTATGAGGCCCTTCATGGCCTGTTCGGCCACCTTGTGGAGTTCGACCAGCTGCTTCAGCTGGTCGCTCAGGGGCACCGGATGTACGACCTCAGCATATTGAGACCAGAACACCTTTTCCGTCGAGCTCCCCTCCTCGGCTCAGTAGAATGCAGCAGCATCAGACACACTACGGGGCAAATCGGCGAACGCTCCTGGAGAGCTCCAGATTCGGGTAAGTAACAGATAATTCACTTTTATATGCTTGCTTTGCATAAAGAATGCCTTACCCGCCGCTATTTTCTTTATCGCCTCGATCTCCTGGAGGGCCTTCTGGGCTTCGGCCTTAGCGGTTTTGGCACTCTCAAGAGCCAAGGCGAGCTCGGACTCTCGAGTCTTCGAGTCACACTCCAAACTCTCGTGTTTCTCCACGAGAGCCTGGAGCTCTTGCCGCACCTCCGCCACCTGCGCCTCCTGCTTCTCTCGCTCGGTGCGCTCCAAGGCCGCACTGTTTTCGGCTTTGGACACCGCTTCCTTCAGGGTCGCCACCTCGGTCGTGGCCCCTGCAACATTCACGTTGGTCCTGTCATTATTTGCAACCAGGTATTTCTATATACATTTACATACGGTATTACATACCCTCCTTGTCCTCGAGCTGCTTCTTGGCACGGTCGAGCTCATTCTCGGACCGCTCGAGGCTCTCCTTCAATGCATTGACCTCCGCCGTCAGTGCGGCAGAGGTCAGCAATGCAGCCTGCATTCCCATATTGACATATTTATGTTAGACTCCTGTGTATATCTTTTTAGATCCTCAGCTCGGCTTTTCTTTCCGAACACCAAACTGAGCATCAGGGGCTACTATCTATGTGGTAACTTTTTTATATGTTTTGAATACATACCTCAAAGCCCGTTAACAGGCTTGTACAGGCTTCTGTCAGCCTGCTCTTGGCAGACTGAACCTTCTGAATCACCAAACTCATAAGAGTGCGGTGTTCCTCGTCGATGGAGGCGCCATTAAGCACCTCCAGCAAATCGTCCGGTGCCTCCGGTTGGACGGAGGCCGCCAGCGTCGTAGGCGTGCCCTTCTTGCGAAGGCGCCGCCTACCGGTCTCTGGAACCGTTGATGGTTCCGGAGTAGTGTCCGGCCCAAGGCCAGACTTAGATCCCTCTGGGGATTTACCCCCTTTGGACCTAGAGTCCGGGAGGTCGCCTTGCGGCGCCTCCAAGACCACCTCCTCCTAGTTTAGTCCCTTTTGGGACTCCACCTCGGCGTCGTCCGCAGGGAGCGGGGAGGAGGCCGTCGGAAGTGAAGCACTGTTCACATCCGACGAATCCAGGGAGCCGCTCGATGAATCGCCGAGCTGAGCCTTGGGCGGACTACATGATTGAATTCGGCGTCAGAAGGTACCATACAATAGAGGAACGCCATAAGTTATTCTGGTATCCAGACACTTACGGTTTTGCCAGGGGCTTGACCCTGGATGGCCATTCCTCCCCGCCGTCTTCGGCATCGGAGGTGTAGTCCGGCAGAAGGGTCCTCCCCTTCTTGGACCCTCCGGCCTCCCCAGTTGGGGCAGCCTTCCTTTTCTTTCCTCCCCCCGTTGAAGGGGGAGAGGCTTCTTCTTCTTCCTTCTCATCGTCCTCAGAGGTGGAGGGCGCTTCGGGGTTGTCAGGCGATGAATCCGACACCACCAGGCGCCGGGAGCTCTTTCGAGTCCCCGTGGCCTTCTTGTTGGCCTTCTTCTCCGGCACCACGTGAGGTGCCGGAACCAGCAGCTTTGTTAAGCAAACGTCCATTGGGTCTTCGGGCAAAGGAGCCGGATAGTTGATCTGTCCGGCCTTCTTCTGCCAGTCCTGTTAAAGGGATGGGGGTTTAGATTCCGCATAGAATCAAATCTATGGAAAACAAATACCCCGTAATGGGAAAATTAAGCTCACCGCGCTGGCTTGGCGCTTGGCATAGAATCCGCGATCCTCGGTGACGGGAGGGGAGACCTCAGAGCTCTTGAATAGCACCTTCCAGGCATCCTCGTGCTTTGTGTCGAAGAGCCGGGACAGAGTCTGGTGCTGGGCCGGGTCGAACTCCCACAAGTTGAAAGCCCATCATTGACACGGGAGAATCCGGCGGAAGAGCATGACCTGGACTACGGTGACAAGGTTAACCTTCCTGCCGATCAGGTCTTTGATGCAGGTTTGAAGTCCGGTCACTTCTGCCGAATTACCCCACAACAGGCCCGTCTCTTTCCAAGATGTGAGCCGTGTGGGGATGCCAGATCGGAATTCAGGGGCCGCTGCCCATTCAGGGTCACGCGGATCAGTGATATAGAACCACCCCGATTGCCACCCTTTGATGGTCTCTACGAAGGCGCCCTCGAGCCATGTAACATTGGCTATCTTGCCCACCATGGCGCCTCCGCACTCCGCTTGGCGGCCGCCCACGACCTTCGGCTTGACACTGAAGATCTTTAGCCATAGGCCAAAGTGAGGCTGGATGCGGAGGAAGGCCTCGCACACGACGATAAACGTCGAGATGTTGAGGATGAAGTTCGGGGCCAAATCGTGGAAGTCCAGGCCATAGTACAACATGAGCCCCCGGACAAATGGGTGAAGAGGAAAGCCCAGTCCGTGGAGGAAATGGGGGAGAAATACAACCCTCTCATGGGGCCTAGGGGTGGGGATGAGTTGCCCCTCATCTGGAAGCCGGTGCGCGATGTCGTCAGACAAGTGTCTGGCCTTCCTCAACTTTTTGATTTGTCCCTCCGTGATGGAGGAGGCCATCCATCTACCTCCCGCTCCGGACATGATTGGAGAAGGTTGAGGTGGGAAGTGCGGACTTGGGCGTTGGAGCTCGAGTGCGCAGGGATGGATAAGAAAAGGAGGAAGAAGGCGTAAATGGAAAGGGTGGATCCTTATCCCCTTATATGGGCATCCGAAACTATAAGCCCCCACCAGCCTAATAAAACTCGCTTATCTCCCAAGCGCCACGGTTAATGGCGCGGTTGGGTTACCCATGCCCATATTGATGAGAATCCCGGAATAAGGGGACACGATCTCTGCTTTGACAAGACGTGCCAAGGAAACCGCCTCGCTAAACATGCTGAGGTGGGACAGTAAAATGATTCGAATAAAGGCTTGGCCGTGGCGTGATGTCACACTGCGGAATACGTCGGCAGATTAGATTTGTGCAGATATTATTCTCTCTACGGTGGTATGTGGAACTTATTTTGCAGAGCCAGACACTATCCTTGTGTTCAACATCTTCTATGAAGTATTCGGAGGAGGAACCCGCCTTGCAATGCCGAAGACAATTTGCGCACCAGACTCGTCATCATTGAAGCCTGGTTCAGGGGCTACTGAGGGAGTCCTGGATTAGGGGGTGTCCGGATGGCCAGACTATGACCTTTGGCCGGACTCCCGGACTATGAAGATACAAGATTGAAGACTTCGGCCTGTGTCCGGATAGGACTTTCCTTGGCGTGGAAGGCAAGCTTGGCGATATGATATGAAGATCTCCTCCCATTGCAACCGACTCTATGTAACCCTAGCCCTCTTCAGTGTCTATATAAACCGAAGAGTTTTAGTCCGTAGGACAAACCACAATCATACCATAGGCTAGCTTCTAGGGTTTAGCCTCTCTGATCTCGTGGTAGATCAACTCTTGTACTACCCATATCATCAATATTAATCAAGCAGGAGTAGGGTTTTACCTCCATCGAGAGGGCCCGAACCTGGGTAAAAACATCATGTCCCTTGTCTCCTGTTACCATCCGCCTAGACGCACAGTTCGGGACCCCCTACCCGAGATCCGCCGGTTTTGACACCGACAGTCATCACCAACGATCCTCTCATCGGGAGGGGGTCAATCTCCATCAACATCTTCACCAGCACCATCTCCTCTCAAACCCTAGTTCATCTCTTGTATCCAATCTTTGTACCCAAACCTCAGATTGGTACCTGTGGGTTGCTAGTAGTGTTGATTACTCCTTGTAGTTGATGCTAGTTGGTTTATTTGGTGGAAGATCATATGGTCAGATCCTTAATGCATATTAATATCCCTCTGATTATGAACATGAATATGCTTTGTGAGTAGTTACGTTTGTTCCTGAGGACATGGGAGAAGTCTTGCTATTAGTAGTCATGTGAATTTGGTATTCATTCGATATTTTGATAAGATGTATGTTGTCTATCCTCTAGTGGTGTTATGTGAACGTCGACTACATGACACTTCACCATTATTTGGGCCTAAAGGAAGGCATTGGTAAGTAATAAGTAGATGATGGGTTGCTAGAGTGACAGAAGCTTAAACCCTAGTTTATGCGTTGCTTCATAAGGGGCTGATTTGGATCCATATGTTTCATGCTATGGTTAGGTTTACCTTAATACTTCTTTTGTAGTTGCGGATGCTTGCAATGGGGGTTAATCATAAGTGGGATGCTTGTCCAAGGAAGGGCAGTACCCAAGCACCGGTCCACCCACATACCAAATTATCAAAGTAACGAACGCGAATCATATGAGCGTGATGAAAACTAGCTTGACGATAAATCCCATGTGTCATCAGGAGCGCTTTTCTCATATAAGAACTTGTCCAGGCTTGTCCTTTGCTACAAAAAGGATTGGGCCATCTTGTTGCACCTTATTTACTTTCATTACTTGTTACCCGTTACAAATTATCTTATCACAAAACTATCTATTACCTACAATTTCAGTGCTTGCAGAGAATACCTTACTGAAAACCGCTTGTCATTTCCTTCTGCTCCTCGTTGGGTTCGAGACTCTTACTTATCGAAAGGACTATGATAGATCCCCTACACTTGTGGGTCATTGAAGGAGTCCTGGATTAGGGGGTCCTCAGACAGCCGGACTATATACTTTGGCCGAACTGTTGGACTATGAAGATACAAGATTGAAGACTTCGTCCCGTGTCCGGATGGGACTCTCCTTTGCGTGGAAGGCAAGCTTGGCGATTCGGATATGTAGATATCCTTCTTTGTAACCGACTTTGTGTAACCCTAGCCCCTCCGGTGTCTATATAAACCGGAGTATTTAGTCCGTAGGACAAGAACAACAATCATAATCATAGGCTAGCTTCTGGAGTTTAGCATCTACGATCTCGTGGTAGATCAACTCTTGTAATACTCATATCATCAAGATCAATCAAGCAGGAAGTAGGGTATTACCTCCATCGAGAGGGCCCGAACCTGGGTAAACATCGTGTCCCCAGCCTCCTGTTACCATTAGCCTTAGACACACAGTTCGGGACCCCCTACCCGAGATCCGCCAGTTTTGACACCAACATTGGTGCTTTCATTGAGAGTTCCACTGTGTCGTCGCTGCAAGGCTTGATGGCTCCTTCAATCATCAGCAATGATGCGGTCCACGGTGAGACTTTCCTCCCCGGACAGATCTTCGTATTCGGTGGCTTCGCACTGCGGGCCAACTCGGTTGGTCATCTGGAGCAGATCGACAGCTACGCCCCTGGCCATCAGGTCAGGTTCGGAAATTTGAACTACACCACCGACATCCGCGGAGACTTGATCTTCGATGGGTTTGAGCCTGTGTCAGGAGCGCCGAATAGTCATGACGTGCATGACCTAGATGTGCCATCGGACGGAGTTCGGGATATCGCACCTGCGGCTGCCCCGGCCCTTAATCTGGAGCAGATTACACCAGCCGAGGATGGGTGGATGGACCCCGCCACGGAGGCCACACACTCATCGGCGATGGAGCCGAACACAGACTCCACTTCCAAAGAGATCTATGCCACCGGACCCCTGGACTCGTCCTCGGCCTTAGGTTCCGAACCGCGCGCGTCCGTGCCTATCGAATCTGATTGGGCACCGACCATGGAGTTTACCTCCACGGATATCTTTCAACACTCACCCTTGGGTGACGTGCTAAATTAATTGAGGTCTCTCTCTTTATCAAGAGACTCTTGGCCGAACTATGTCCGGCTCAAGTGGGATGCGGACGACGAAGAAATTCGCTGCCCACCCACCACCCACTTAATAGCCACTGTCGATGACTTAACTGACACGATGGACTTCGATTCCGAAGACATCGACGGTATGGACGTCGATGCTGGAGATGATTGGGAACCACCACCCATGGGGCGCTGGACAGCCACCTCATCATATGATATATACATGGTGGACACACCCAAGGAATACAACGGCGACAAAAAGGATGCAACGGAGGATAATCCCCCGGGGTAGAAACCAAAGCGACGGCGCAGGCGCCGCTCTAAGTCCAGCCACAGTAAAAATAGTGATAACAGCACAAGAAAAATTGAATATGGAAACGACGACCCCATGGACCCAACGATGGAGCAGGATGAGCCAGGGCACGCCGAACATAGCCCAGAGTAGATGCCCGATCATGGTGATCCTGAGGGTAAACCTCATCACCCTGCCTCCGAAGAGGAGGACAGTCCGGAGGACGACGCATTCATCATCCGGGAAAAACGTTTGGAACAAGAGAACCTCCACAGAAGGCTTATGGCCACCGCGAGGAGCCTGAAGAAGCAGAAGCAAAAGCTTAAGGCCGCGCAGGATACGCTCAACCGCAGATGGAACAAAGTGCTAGACACTGAAGAAAAATACGGCGATGATTGTCGGTGTAAAAACCGGTGGATCTCGGGTAGGGGGTCCCGATCTATGCATCTTAGGCTGATGGTAACAGGAAGCAAGGGACACAATGTTTACCCAGGTTCGGGCCCTCTCGATGGAGGTAAAACCCTACTTCCTGCTTGATTAATATTGAAGATATGAGTAGTACAAGAGTAGATCTACCACGAGATAGTAGAGGCTAAACCCTAAGAGCTAGCCTATGATGGTATGATTGTAATTGTGATCGGCCTTCTAAGGACCATCCTCTCCAGTTTATATAGACACCGGAGAGCTAGGGTTTACATGGAGTCAGATACAAGGAAGGAAACATAATATCCGAATCGCCAAGCTTGTCTTCCACGCAAAGGAGAGTCCCATCCGGACACGGGCCGAAGTCTTGAGTCTTGTATCTTGACGCTTCTATAGTCCGGACGATGTATATAGTCCGGCTCTCCGGATACCCCTAATCCAGGACTCGCTCAACAATCGCCACACAAAGAGCTACCCAAAGCGCAAGCTGCTGCCCCAATTCAACGATGAGGCTATAGAGCCCGTTCCGCCGAAGAATAATATGACCGATCAGCCGGATCGACCACCTCGTGGCTGCGACAGAGCGGCTAATGATGTCGCACACAAGTTAGCACACGATTTACATGAGCTCCTGGACAAAAAGGCCGGTGCGACCAGGACCATCTATGGATCTAGAGGACGTGCTCCGGCACAAGATCATAGCCACCAAAACGATCATATTGATTGAATACCAGTTCGGAATCAACCCCAAACACAACAACCGTCGATAGCATGCCATGACACATCCAATTACAGGGGTGTTGCACACCCCCTGTGCTTTAGCGATGAAGTGTTGGATCATGAATTTCCATAGGGATTCAAACCCGTGAATATAGAGGCATACGACGGAACGATAGACCCTGGGGTCTGGATTGAGGACTTTATCCTTCATATCCACATGGATCGCGGAGATGATCTCCACGCCATTAAATATCTGCCCCTCAAGTTTAAAGGACCAGCTCGGCATTGGTTGAAAAGCCTCCTCGAAAACTCAATTACAAGTTGGGAGGAACTTGAGGACGCTTTCAGGGCCAATTTTCAAGGGACCTATGTCCGACCTCCGGATGTAGACGATTTAAGTCACATAATCCAACAACCCAGAGAGTCAGCCCATAAGCTTTGGATCAGATTTCTCACTAAGAAGAATCAAATCATTGATTGTCCGGATGCCGAAGCCTTAGCGGCCTTCAGGCACAGTATCCGAGACAAATGGCTCGCCAGACACATCGGCCAAGAAAAGTCAAGAACAATGGCAACCCTAACAAGCCTTATGACCCGCTTTTGCGCGGGAGAGGACAGCTGGTTGGCCCGTAGAGACACCAGCGACCCGGGCACATCCAAAATCAGGGATGGCAACGGGAAGCCGCGACGCAATAAAAACAAGCGTCAAAACAATGAAGACAGTCCAGATAACACGGCAGTCAACACCGGATTCAGGGGCTCTCGACCCAGTCAATGGAAAAAGCCATTTAAAGACAGCAGAGAGGGACCGTCCAGCCTAAATAAGGTTCTAGACAGATTATGTCAAATTCATGGCACCTCTGAAAAGCCTGCAAATCACACCCATAGGGAATGTTGGGTCTTCAAGCAGGCCGGCAAGCTAAACGCCGAACACAAAGGAGGGGAGACACCAAGTGAAGACGAGGATGAGCCTCGCCAGCCAAACACTGGTGGACAGAAAAAATTCCCACCAGAAGTCAAAATAGTAAATATGATCTACACAACTCATATACCGAAGAGAAGGAGCAAACGCGCACTCAAAGACGTATACGTAGTAGAACCCGTCGCCCCCAAATTCAACCCTTGGTCGGCCTGTCCGATCACTTTTGATCACAGGGATCATCCGACTAGTATCCGGCACGGAGGATCGGCTGCCTTGGTGCTCGACCCAATAATTGATGGATACTATCTCACTAGAGTCCTTATGGACGGCGGCAGTAGTCTTAATCTGATATATCAGGACACTATCCGCAAGATGGGGATAGACCCGTTAAGAATCAGCCAAAGTAACACTACCTTTAAAGGAGTAATACCAGGCGTCGAGGCCCGCTGCACAGGCTCTCTCGTATTAGAGGTTATGTTCAATTCTCCCGACAACTTCAGAAGTGAAGAATTAATCTTCGACATCGCTCCATTCCGAAGCGGCTATCACGCACTATTCAGAAGAGCGGCCTTCGCTCACTTCAATGCAGTACCACATTACGCCTACCTTAAACTCAAGATGCCCGGTCCACGTGGCATCATCACAGTTAGCAGAAACACAGAGCGTTCCTTATGAGCGGAAGAATATGTGGCGGCTCTAGCAGTCGAACACTGAGCGGCCTCTCCAACCAGAATACATGATTGGTCGTCAAGACCACGGACATGGTTAGACGAGTCCGGTGCACCGCCGGTGGTAATAGCCTAGATAAACCTGAGTTGGGGTCGATAGATATACCCCCATAGGCGGTGCTAGGGGTTGCGCACATGTAAAAAAGCCCACAGTTCGGCTTGACCCTATTAATATAATAATATATTGCATTTTAATGATTCATTGAGAATAACCAAACTCCCGCACGATCACACCAAACTCTTTTACCTGGGTTTTTCCTTTTTTTACAGGTGACCATCATGTTACACCCTTCCAGAATACGGCACAATGGAGACAAAGGCGCAGATGTGCAGCAGGGCCCCACTCAAAGGTTTCTCTTTAGATTAAGCCCATGCGTAAACCTTCTTTAATGTCTCTTGTTGCTTGACATCCCCCGGGTACTTAACACACCCACGAGGGATACTGGCATTATTGGCATTTCACCACGACAGATTAATGCACGTACCTGGAAATTCAGGGTTTCTTATCAAGGGCATTACTCAGCCCAGAATATATTACAAAGTCCGAATACCTTAGGGAGTGTTCGGCATCACGAGTTTGGCCTTATATGCATCAGCTCTGAGTCATGTCTTTGGTCAAATGTTGGGTTTGCTTGGCTCCTGGGTTTGCTACCTTACGTTCCGTTTTATCGGCTAAGGCGGCCAAAGGAGAACTACTGTGATTGTGCCCTAGTTATTCCGGATGAGCACCTCAGTAGAGAAAGCCAAAAACTGACTGTCATGATACAACGAGAGACTGGTCAACCACTCGAGGACTTAGCAGAATCTTCGGGATTCCTCCGCATTAATGAAAGGCCGGTTTCCCGGTCATGTACGTACGTGCACCGAATTTGGATGAACGTGGAAGTACCAGGGGCTATATAGCCCCACCATCAAACTCCTATGGCTAAGTGAAAGTGTTAAAGAAATATAGTACGATTGCCTAGCTCGTCGCGCTATCACCTCCTTAACGGACCAAGACGTTGGATAAAGTGTGATTATGCTCCTTTTTCGAACACCCCCAGATTATATGCGTGGGGGCTGAAGCCGACGACTGCAAACTTTCAGGTTATATACATACATAAACGGCCGCACAGGAGGCACTACAATACTTTCGGGCAAAAGTATAAACACAGCCTTTATAATCAAAATAGCATTGTCTTCCCAATTGAGATATATGTCACTCAAACATAATACTCTTCGAGCACTGAGCCTCTATTAAACGGGCGCCTTCTAGGGCTTGCTCAAATAGTGCTCGGCCGGGTCCTGGCCTCCCGCTGGACCCCGGGCTGCAATACCGGTGGCCTCCATCCCTGCAACACGGGCAAGAGCCATCCGCGCACCCTCTATGCGCGTTGGCCTCTTCACAGCATCGATATGCAACACAACACCAAGGAATTGTTGCAGCAAACCAAAATAATTGTCCGGCCTTGGTCCCTTCAGCCAAAGATGATCCACGACAGATCTCATGGCAAGCTCGGACAACCTATGGAGCTCGGCCCATGCGGTCATGTTTTCATTCAATGGCAGCGGACGCGTTGGGGCACTGAACTGCGACCAGAACAACCTTTATACCTCATTATCTTTCTAATCTTTGAAAAACTTGATCGCATTAGCAGTACTTTTCGCCAGGTCCGCATACGCGTCTGCAGCACTCCATAGCTGATCCAGAGGGGCATACTTCGGATCTCCAAACTTCATCCACAACAAAAAGGGCCTCCCAGTCGTGATATATCCGGCTTGTCGAAGCTCCTCTCGTGCAGCTCTGATTTCAGATCGCGTTTCCTTGGCTGCTTCCAAGGCCTTCTTTAGGTCAGCCCCTTTCGTTTGGCTCTCCTTTTCAAGGAGCTCATATCAGTCGACGGCATCTTTCAGCTCAACAGCCATCTTGGCTATTTTATCTTTGCTCTGGCGATGAGCAGCCTGCTCGGCTCTTAACTCTTCGGCCGCCTCTAGGGCGGCCGCACCACTTATCCTGGCTTGTTCCTTGGCTAGGGCAAGTTCCGCTCGAAGGGCCTCCACGGCAGCAGCACCATCTGCAGCCACAGCATATTATAGATACTAGCATCATGCTCCTCTTAATATTTGCTGACAATCCAAAAAAAAGTAGCACATACCCTGTGCCTCGTCAAGCCGCTTGTTCACAAGCGCGATGTTGGCATCCACCACATCAAGCTGTTGCCTCAGTTCCGCGAATTCAGCAGTCCGGTCAACCGTCGGACCCTTAGTCGTCTGCACATAACGCAGCACGATCATTACTTGGGAGTATGATCCTCCATTTGTCGCCTCGGGCTGGCAACCAGAGTCTCAGGGGCTACTATCTATACGGAGCACACCTAGCATGTGCGGTACAGCTAAAAATTTACATATTACTTTGCGTACCTCAAAACCTTTGAGCAGGCTCGTAAAAGCTTCATTCAACCCGCTTTTTGCAGATGAAATCCTCTCAAACACCATACCCATTGAAGTATGGTGCGCCTCTGATATAGCCGCTCGCTCCAGAAGGCCCGTCAGTGTGTCCGGCTTTGTGCCAAACAATCCTGGACTCTTCTTGTTGCTCTCTTTGGGAGCCGAATACTCCGGGCTTTAGGCAGCCGAAGCATTAACTTCTGGCCTTAGTGGATCAGGATAAATCCTCCGTGACGACACCTCGGGGTCGTCCGCCCCATGGGGCGGGGAGGCAAGAGGAGGCGTTTCACTCTCCATCATCTCCGGAAGAAGATCCCCCGAAGACGAACTCTGTTGAGAAGGGCTATGATCCGGACTGCAAGATAGGTCTCGGTTATCATTCTCAGAGATAAAGTAGGACATATTTATCAAAGTACTTTTTCACTTACAGCTTGGTGGAGGGCTGGCCCGTTTGCGGACGCTATGCGGTGAGGACGCCCTCTAGGGCAGGGCTCCCTGGCGAGGGTTTCTTCCCTTGTTTGGACACCTCCGCTTCCAAGTCTTCGGAGGCAGCCCTTTTCTTCCCGTGGGGGGAGGGAATTTTAGATTCACCTCCCCGATTATCCTCCTTCATGGAGACATTAATTTCCCCGGTTTGGATGTGCAATGTATGAAGCTCATTTTCGGCTTCTCTACTCTTCCCTTCATCCTTCCCCGATGGCACTTGATAGGGTGTGCGTTTAAGCATCCTGGTTAGTACACGATTCAGCGAGCCTTCGGGAAGAGGGGCCGGACACCTGATCCTCTCCGCCTTACTTAACCAATCTTGGCCGCGAATAGTTTTCATAATAATGTTATGATAAACATGAACAGCGTGTTTGGTTGCAGAGTTACTTACTTGGGTATCTGGACGATTGCAGTTCAATCCCACATCCTCGGTGGTGTCTGGACACTTTTCTCGTGATCCGAAGAATAACCGATACATCCCTTCGAGCGTCATGCCGAAGAAGTGTTGGATAGTTCAAGGTCCTTTTGGGTTGAACTCCCACATCCGGAGAGGTCGACGTTTGCATGGCAAGACCCGATGGACTAGCATTACCTGAATTATTTTAATGAGGCTGACATCCCTCTCAAGAAGATCCCGAATGCGGCTCTGCAATGTCGGTACATCATTAGCAGGCCCCCAGTCTAGTCCCTCATTGACCCATGATGCCAGTTGAGGCGGAGAGCCCGAGCGGAAGGCAGGGGCGGCCGCCCATCTTGTGCCTCGGGGAGCTGTGATATAGAACCACCTCCGCTGCCATAAGTCGGACACCTCCGGGAAGGAACACTCTGGCCATGGGGCATCGGCGCTTTTGCTTATTATAGTGCCTCCGCACTCTATGTGTCGCCCATCAATCACCTTCGGCTTCATATTGAAGGTCTTGAGCCATAGGCCGAAGTGTGGGGTGATGTGGAGGAAGGCTTCGCACACGATGATAAACAACGAGATGTGAAGGATGGAATCCGGAGCTAGATCGTGAAAATCTAGCCCGTAATAGAACAGGAGCCCTTTAACAAAGGGATCAAGACTAAAGCCTAAGCCTCGGAGGAAGTGGGAAACAAATACAGCACTCTCGTTGGGTTCGGGAGTATGGATGACCTGCCCTTGGGCAGGTAGCCTGTGCTGGATTTCGGAGGTCAGATACCTGGCCTCCTTGAGCTTCTCGATGTCCTCCACTGTGACAGAGGAGGCCATCCATCGACCTTGAAGGTTAGATCCGGACATGATTGAAGGTCTGAAGCGCTTAAGCCTGAGCTTTGGGTGTTGTAACTCGAGGTGGGGGAAGGAGCAAGCGTGGGAAGAAAGGGACAGGCCTTGGTCCCTCTATAAAGGGGGTGAATATCAAGCATCCTCAGCGTGACCATTTGGGACTTGCCTAAAATCGAGGAGTCATACCAACAGGCGTAGTTGGGTTACCCACACCCGTATTGATGAGAATCCCGCGATAAGGGGAACACGATCTCTGCTTCGACAAGACGTGCCAATAAAACCGCCTCACAACATGTGTAGTGGCGGGCTGGGAAAACGGTTCGTAATGACAGGGCCGCCGCGTGATGTCACGCTAGGAAAAGTTGTCAGCAGATTAGATTTGTGGAATATTATGCTCTCTACAGTGGTATGTGGAATTTATTTTGGAGAGCCGGACACGATCCTCATATTCAAGATCTTCCATGGAGTATTCGGAGATGGAACCCGCCTTGCAATGCCGAAGACAATCTGCGCGTCGGACTCATTGTCATTGAAGCCTGGTTTAGGGGCTACTGGGGGAGTCCTGGATTAGGGGGTCCTCAGACAGCCGGACTATATACTTTGGTCGGACTGTTAGACTATGAAGATACAAGATTGAAGACTTCGTCTCATGTCCAGATGGGACTCTCCTTTGTGTGGAAGGCAATCTTTGCGATTCGTACATGTAGATCTCCTTCTTTGTAACTGACTCTGTGTAACCCTAGCCCCTCCGATGTCTATATAAACTGGAGGATTTAGTCTGTAGGACAAGAACAACAATCATAATCATAGGCTAGATTCTAGGGTTTAGCCTCTACGATCACATGGTAGATCAACTCTTGTAATACTCATATCATCAAGATCAATCAAGCAGGAAGTAGGGTATTACCTCCATCAAGAGGGCCCGAACCTGGGTAAACATCGTGTCCCCGGCGTCCTGTTACCATAAGCCTTAGACGCACAGTTCGGGATCCCCTACCCGAGATCCGCCAGTTTTGACACTGACAGTCATCAAGACTCTTTTCTGGCGCCATTGTCGGGGAGTGAAGCGCCTTTGGTAAGTGGAACTTGGTAAGGAAACATTTATATAGTATGCTGAAATTTACTGTCACTTGTTACTATGGAAACTAATCATTTGAGGGGCTTGTTCGAGGTATCTTCACCCCAACCAGTAGAGCGAAGAGTTGCTCCTCAACCTACTGAACCTACTGAAAATGTTTACTTTGAAATTCCTTTGGGTATGGTAGAGAAACTGCTAGCTAATCCTTTTACAGGAGATGGAACATTACATCCCGACTTGCAACTAATCTATGTGGATGAAGTTTGTGGATTATTTAAGCTTGCAGGTATGCCTGAGGATGTTATTAAGAAGAAGGTTTTACCTTTATCTTTGAAGGGAGACACATTGACATGGTATAGGCTATGTGATGATGTGGGATCCTGGGACTATAAACGATTGAAATTGGAATTTCACTAGAAGTTCTATCCTATGCATCTTGTTCATCGTGATCGCAATTATATATATAATTTTTGGCCTCGCGAAGGAGAAAGCATTGCTCAAGCTTGGGTAAGGAGTCAGGTATGACACCTAAGTTTGATTGTGTTAAATCTTTTATGGATACTGATGTCTTCCATGAATTTAGCACTAAATATGGACTTGACTCTGAGATAGTAGCTTCTTTCTGTGAATCATTTGCTACTCATGTTGATCTCCCTAAGGAGAAGTGGTTTAAATATAATCCTCCCACTGAAGTAAAAGTAGTTGCACCTATTACAGTTGAAGAAAAGACTATCGCTTATAATGATCCTATTGTTCCTTCCACTTATATTGAGAAACCACCTTTCCCTGTTAGGATAAAGGATCATGCTAAAGCTTCAATTGTGGTTCATAAAAGTAATACTATAACATATACACCTCCTGAGAAAATTAAAGTTGAACCTAGTATTGTTGTGGTTAAAGATCTCTTGGCTAATAATTTTGATGGGCATGCTATCTATTTATGTGATGAAGCTGCTAGAATTGCTTAACCCGATGCTAAGAAACATAGACCTGTAGTAGGCATGCCTGTTATTTCTGTTAAAATAGGAGATCATTGTTATCATGGCTTATGTGATATGGGTGCTAGTGCCAGTGTAATACCTTATTCCTTATATCAAGAAATTATGCATGATATTGCACCTGCTGAGGTAGAAGAGATTGATGTTACAAATAAGCTTGCTAATAGAGATACTATTTCACCAATTGGGATTGTTAGAGATGTTAAAGTCTTGTGTGGGGAAGTTAAATATCCTGCTGATTTTCTTGTTCTTGGTTCCCCACAAGATGACTTTTGTCCCATTATATTTGGTAGACCCTTCTTGAATACTGTTAATGCTAAGATAGACTGCGAAAAAGATACTGTTACAATTGGTTTGGATGATATGACTCATGAGTTTAATTTTGCTAAATTTCGTAGACAACCCCATGATAAAGAATTGCCTAGTAAGGATGAAATTATTGGTCTTGCTTCTATTGCCATGCCCCCTAATGATCCTTTGGAACAATATTTGCTAGATCATGAAAATGATATGTTTATGAATGAATGAAGGGAGATAGATGAAGTATTCTTTAAACAGGGTCCTATTTTGAAACACAACTTACCTGTTGAAATCCTAGGGGATCCTCCACCACCCAAGGGTGATCCCGTGTTTGAGCTTAAACCATTACCTGATACCCTTAAATATGCTTATCTCGATGAAAAGAAAATATATCCTGTTATTATTAGTGCTAACCTTTCAGAGCAGGAAGAGGAAAGATTGTTGAAAACTCTGAAGAAGCACCGTGCTGCTATTGGATATACTCTTGATGATCTTAAGGGCATTAGTCCCACTCTATGTCAACACAAAATAAAATTGGAAGAAGACGCCAAACCAGTTATTGATCACCAACGATGGTTAAATCCTAAGATGAAGGAAGTGGTAAGAAAGGAAATACTAAAGCTCCTAGAGGCAGGTATAATTTATCCTGTTGCTGATAGTAAGTGGGTAAGTCCTGTCCATTGTGTCCCTAAGAAGGGAGGTATTACTATTGTTCCTAATGATAAAGATGAATTGATCCCGCAAAGAATTATTACATGTTATAGGATGGTAATTGATTTCCGCAAATGAAATAAAGCTACCAAAAAGGATCATTACCCTTTACCTTATATTGATCAAATGCTAGAAAGACTATCCAAACATACACATTTTTGCTTTCTAGATGGTTACTCTGGTTTCTCTCAAATACCTGTGTCAGTAGAGGATCAAGAAAAGACCACTTTTATTTGCCCTTTCGGTACTTCTGCTTATAGACATATGCCTTTTGGTTTATGTAATGCACCTGCTACTTTTCAAAGATGCATGATGGCTATATTCTCTGACTTCTGTGAAATGATTGTGAGGTATTCATGGATGATTTCTTTGTTTATGGATCCTCTTTTGATGATTGCTTGAGCAACCTTGAAGGAGTTTTGCAGATATGCGAAGATACTAGTCTTGTTTTGAATTGGGAGAAGTGCCACTTTATGGTTAATGAAGGCATTGTCTTGGGGCACAAAATTTTTGAAAGATGTATTGAAGTTGATAAAGCTAAAGTTGATGCAATTGAAAAGATGCCATGTCCCAAGGACATCAAAGGTATAAGAAGTTTCCCGGGTCATGCCGGTTTTTATAGGAGGTTCATTAAGGACTTCTCTAAAATTTCTAGGCCTCTTACTAATCTATTACAAAAAGATATTCCTTTTGTCTCCGATGATGATTGTGTAGAAGCATTTGAAATACTTAAGAAAGCTTTGATTTCTGCACCTATTGTTCAGCCACCTAATTGGAATTTACCCTTTGAAATTATGTGTGATGCTAGTGATTATGCTGTAGGTGCTGTTCTAGGACAAAGAGTTGATAAAAAAACTAAATTTATTCAATATGCTAGTAAAACTCTAGACAGTTCCCAGAGAAATTATGCTACTACTGAAAAAGAATTTTTAGCAGTTGTATTTGCTTGTGATAAGTTCAGACCTTATATTATTGATTCTAAAGTAACTATTCACACTAATCATGCTGTTATTAAATATCTTATGGAAAAGAAAGATGCTAAACCTAGACTTATTAGATGGGTTCTCTTGCTACAAGAATTTAATTTACATATTATTGATAGAAAGGGAGCTGAGGACCCCGTCGCAGACAACTTGTCTAGGTTAGAGAATGTTCTTGATGACCCACTACCTATTGATGATAGCTTTCCTGATGAACAATTAGCTGTCATAAATGCTTCTCGTACTACTCCTTGGTATGCTGATTATGCTAATTACATTGTTGCTAAATTCATACCACCTAGTTTTACATATCAGCAAAAGAAAAAGTTTTTCTATGATTTAAGACATTACTTCTGGGATGACCCACACCTTTATAAATAAGGAATAGATGGTGTTATTAGACGTTGTGTACCTGAGCATGAACAGGAACAGATCCTATGCAAGTGTCACTTCGAGGCATACGGAGGACACCACGCTGGGGATAGAACTGCACATAAGGTATTGCAATCCGGTTTTTATTGGCCTACTCTCTTCAAATATGCCTGTAAGTTTGTCTTGTCTTGTGATGAATGTCAAAGAATTGGTAATATTAGTAGACGTCAAGAAATACCTCTGAACTATTCTCTTGTTATTGAGCCATTTGATGTTTGGGGCTTTGATTATATGGGACCTTTTCCTGCCTCTAATGGGTATACACATATTTTAGTTGTTCTTGATTATGTTACTAAGTGGGTAGAAGCTATTCCAACTAGTAGTGCTGATCATAACACCTCAATTAAATGCTTAAAGAAGTTATTTTTCTGAGGTTTGGAGTCCCTAGATACTTAATGACTGATGGTGGTTCACATTTTATTCATGGTGCTTTTCGTAAAATGCTTGCCAAGTATGATGTTAATCATAGAATCGCATCTCCTTATCACACACAGTCTAGTGGCCAAGTAGAGCTGAGTAACAGAGAGCTTAAATTAATTTTGCAAAAGACTGTTAATAGATCTAGAAAGAATTGGTCCAAGAAACTTGATGATGCATTATGGTCCTACAGAACTGCATATAAAAATCCTATGGGTATGTCTCCATATAAAATGGTTTACGGAAAAGCATGTCATTTACCTCTTGAACTAGAACATAAGGCATATTGGGATATTAAAGAGCTCAATTATGATTTCAAACTTGCCGGTGAGAAGAGGTTATTTGACATAAGCTCACTTGATGAATGGAGAACCCAAGCTTATGAAAATGCCAAACTGTTTAAGGAAAAAGTTAAAAGATGGCATGAAAAAAGGATACAAAAGCGTGAGTTTAATGTAGGTGACTATGTGTTGCTTTTCAACTCTCTTTTAAGATTTTTTGCAGGAAAACTTATCTCTAAATGGGAAGGCCCTTACGTTATCGAGGAAGTCTATCGTTCTGGTGCCATAAAAATGAACAACTTCGAAGGCACAAATCCGAAGGTGGTGAACGGTCAAAGAATTAAACATTTTATCTCAGGTAACCCAATAAATGTTGAAACTAGTGTTATTGAAACTGTAACCCCGGAGGAATACATAAGGGACACTTTCCAGAATGTTCCAAACTCCGAAAAGGAATAGGTACATGGTACGGTAAGTAAACCGACTCCAAAACAGTTCTCATAGCAATTTTTCTTCGTTTTAGAATATTTAAGAAAATAGGAAAATAAGAAGTAGTCCGGGAAGGACACAAGGCGTCCATGAGGGTGGAGGGCGCGCCCTACCCCCTTGGGCGCGCCCCCTGCCTCGTGGGCACATCGTGTGCTCTCTGGACTCCGTTTTCTTGCACGATACTTCTTTTGGTCGGTAAAAAATCATTATATAATCTCCCGGAGGTTTTGACCACTGTATCACGCAAATATCCTCTGTCTTTGTTTCGAGCTGTTTTTCTGATAGATCTAGATCACCATGACGTCTTCAAGTGCCCCCAAGGACAAGTTTTTCAAGAAGGTCATCAACCCCTACCTCGCAGAGGTGCTGCAACACCCACAAACCATTGAGATGCGTGAGGGGGTGCTGCACATCCGCTATGTTGAGGGACCAAGGAGGACCGGAAGCATGGAGACAAGGCGTGAAGCAATGGAACAACAAGTCTTCAAGTGCCAAGGGATGGTAGAACATGGACTCAACACCAACCATATGATGATCGCGGAGTTCACCAACAAACACAAGCTGGATGCCAAGGACATTGGGGAAACCATCTTCAAGCTTCATGAGAAAATCGAGCACCTCCAAGCCCAGATCTATGACCTGCAAAACTAAAACTGTGAGTATGAATATAGATTCAAGAGGATGAGTTTGGCTGCAGATTTGAGGATCCCAGAGACTCAATCATCTTTCTATGATGGGGAACCTATGCCTTGGATGATGGATGACAAGCCTACATAATCAACAACTCCACCCTCTTCACCAGCAAAGGAGACATAATCACATGGGTATGGGCACTCCCCTTGGTAACTGCCAAGCTTGGGGGAGGTGACCCGGTATCGTATCACCATCACACTCCTATCTTTACAGTTTTTATTAGTTCGATCCTTTTAGTAATATCTTGAGCTGGTAGAATGAAGTTTTGGTATGATTTAGTTTTGAGTTTTGCCTTATGATCACTCTATGTAGTCGAGTCTGTGAGCTATATAATAAAGATTAGTGTTGAGTCAAGGGCTCTGCTGTTTTGCCATGATCTTGAGGGAATAAAAAGAAAAGGAAATAATAAAAAGAAATGAGAGCATATTGATCTTATGGAGAGTAATGACTTCACACATAAAGAGTGTGATGAATAAAAGTTGTTGCGAGTTGGCAAACATAGTTTTGGTCATCGTTGCAATTAATAGGAAGAAATAAAGAAAGAGAGGTTCTCACATACAAATATACTATCTTGGACATCTTTTATGATTGTGAGCACTCATTAAAATATGACGCTAAAAGAGTTGACGTTGGACAAGGAAGATAGTGTAACGGGTTATGCTTTCTTATATCCGAAATAAAGTATATTGTCATGGATCATCCAACATGTTGAGCTTGCCTTTCCCTCTCATGCTAGCCAAATTCCTTGCACCAAGTAAAAATTACTTGTGCTTCTGAAATACCCTTAAACCAGTTTTGCCATGAGAGTCCACCATATCTACCTATAGATTGAGTAAGATCCTTTAAGTAAGTTGTCATGTTGTATGCAATAAAAATTGCTCCCTAAATATGTATGACTTATTAGTGTGGAGAAAATAAGCTTTATATGATCTTGTATATGGAAGTAATAAAAGCGACAGACTACATAATAAAGGTCTTTATCATAAGTGGCAATATAAAGTGACATTCTTTTGCATTAAGATTTCATGCATCCAACCATAAAAGCACATGACAACCTCTGCTTCCCTTTGCGAAGAGTCTATCTTTTATTTTTGTCTTATACATTATGCAAGAGTCAAGGTGATCTTCACCTTTCCCTTTTACATTTTATCCTTTGGCAAGCACCTCATGTTGGAAAGATCCTGATATATATACCCAATTGGATGTAAGTTAGCATGAACTATTATTGTTGACATTACCCTTGAGGTAAAAGGTTGGGAGGCAACACTATAAGCCCCTATCTTCTCTGTGTCCGATTAAAACTCCATACCCCTAAGTATTGCGTGAGTATTAGCAATTGTGAAATACTAAATGATGGTTGAGTATGTGGACTTGCTAAAAAGCTCTTATATTGAATCTTTCCGATGTTATGATAAATTGCAATTGCTTCAATGACCAAGATTGTAGTTGTTAGTTTTCAATGAAGTTTTTGAGTCATACTTGACATTGTGAATAGATTGTTACTTTAACATAAGTAATCATATGACAAAATATATTTATGTTGCTGTTATAAGAATGATCATGATGCCCTCATGTCCGTATTTTATTTTATCGACACCTCTATCTCTAAACATGTGGACATATTTTTCGATATAGGTTTCCGCTTGAGGACAAGCAAGGTCTAAGCTTGTGGGAGTTGATACGTTTTTGCATCATGATTTTATATCGATATTTATTGCATTATGGACTGTTATTACACGTTATGTCACAATACTTATGGCTATTCTCTGTTATTTTAAAAGGTTTACATGAAGAGGGAGAATGCCGGCAGCTGGGATTCTGGGCTGGAAAAGGAGCAAATATTGGAGACCTATTCTGCATAGCTCCAAAAGTCCTGAAACTCCACGAAAGTCATTTTGGGAATTAATAAAAAATATTCGGCGGAAGAAATACCTGAGGGGGGGCACCCACCACCCACGAGGGTGGGGGCGCGCCCTACCCCCCTGGGCGCGCCCCCTGCCTCGTGGGCCACCTGGCAGCCCTCTAGTGCCCATCTTCTGCTATATGAAGTCTTTTATCCTGGAAAAAATCATAAGCAAGCTCACAGGACGAGACTCCGCCGCCACAAGGCGGAACCTTGGCGGAACCAATCTAGGGCTCCGGCGGAGCTGTTCTGCCGGGGAAACTTCCCTCTGGGAGGGGGAAATCATCGCCATCGTCATCACCAACGATCCTCTCATTGGCAGGGGGTCGATCTCCATCAACATCTTCACCAGCACCATCTCCTCTCAAACCCTAGTTCATCTCTTGTATCCAATCTTTGTACCCAAACCTCAAATTGGTACCTGTGGGTTGCTAGTAGTGTTGATTACTCCTTGTAGTTGATGCTAATTGGTTTATTTGGTGGAAGATCATATGTTCAGATCCTTAATGCATATTAATACCCCTTTGATTATGAACATGAATATGCTTTGTGAGTAGTTACATTTGTTCCTGAGGACATGGGAGAAGTCTTGCTATTAGTAGTCATGTGAATTTGGTATTCGTTTGATATTTTGATAAGATGTATGTTGTCTATCCTCTAGTGGTGTTATGTGAACGTCTACTACATGACACTTCACCATTATTTGGGCCTAGAGGAAGGCATTGGGAAGTAATAAGTAGATGATGGGTTGCTAGAGTGATAGAAGCTTAAACTCTAGTTTTTGTGTTGCTTCATAAGGGGCTGATTTGGATCCATATATTTCATGCTATGGTTATGTTTACCTTAATACTTCTTTTGTAGTTGCGGATGCTTGCAATATGGGTTAATCATAAGTGGGATGCTTGTCCAAGGAAGGGCAGTACCCAAGCACCGGTCCACCCACATACCAAATTATCAAAGTAACGAACACGAATCATATGAGCGTGATGAAAACTAGCTTGACGATAATTCCCATGTGTCCTCGGGAGCGCTTTTCTCATATAAGAACTTGTCCAGGCTTGTCCTTTTCTACAAAAAGGATTCGGCCATCTTATTGCACCTTATTTACTTTCATTGCTTGTTACCCGTTACAAATTATCTTATCACAAAACTATCTGTTACCTACAATTTCAGTGCTTGCAGAGAATACCTTACTGAAAACCGCTTGTCATTTCCTTCTGCTCCTCGTTGGGTTCGACACTCTTACTTATCGAAAGGACTATGATAGATCCCCTACACTTGTGGGTCATCACTAACCTATTGACATAGTGACAAGTGCTAGTTGCTATTTTTTGCACGTTTTTTACATTGCAGGAAATCAATATCAGACGGAGTCCAAATGCCACGCCACTTTACAATGATTTTTTATGGACCAAAAGGAAGAAGATGGGCCCTGGTTGCACCTGGGGGAGTCCCGAGGAGGGGAAAACCCACCAGGGCGCGCCCTGGTTGGTTGTTCCCACCTCGGGTACCCCCCGGACCGCCTCTTTGCTCTATAAATACCCCAATATTCTAGAAACCCTAGGGGAGTCGACGGAATATTCATCCAGCCGCCGCAGAGTCCAGAACCACCAGATCCAATCTAGACACCATCACGGAGGGGTTCACCACTTCCATTGGCGCCTCTTCGATGATGCGTGAGTAGTTCTTTGTAGACCTTTGGGTCTGTAGTTAGTAGCTAGATGGCTTTCTCTCTCTCGCTGAATTCTCAATACAATGGTCTCTTGGAGATCCATATGGTGTAACTGTTTTTGCGGTGTGTTTGTTGGGATCCAATGAACTTCGAGTTTATGATCAGTTATATCTTTTTATATCCATGAAAGTTATTTGAGTTTCTTTGATCTCTTATATGCATGATCTCTTATAGCCTCGTATTTTTTCTTCGATATTTGGGTTTTGCTTGGCCAACTTGATCTATTTATCTTGCAATGGGAAGAGGTGCCCGGTAGTGGGTTCGATCTTACGGTAGCTTGAACCCAGTGACAGAAAGGGAACCGACACGTATGTATCGTTGCTACTAAGGATAAAAAGATGAGATATATATCTGCCGCAATTGATAAACGGATCTTGTCTACATCATGTCATCATTCTTATTGCATTACTCCATTTTTCCATGAACTTAATACACTAGATGCATGCTGGATAGCGGTCGATGTGTGGAGTGATAGTAGTAGATGCAGGCAGGAGTCGGTCTACTAATCTTGGACGTGATGCCTATGTAATGATCATTGCCTGGATATCGTCATAATTATTTGAAGTTCTATCAATTGCCCAATAGTAATTTGTTTACCCACCGTTTGCTATCATTTTCGAGAGAAGCCACTAGTGAAACCTACGACCCCCGGGTCTTCTTTCTCATATATTTGCCTTGCGATCTACTTTTTCCTTGCGTTTATTTTCAGATATATTAAACCAAAAATACAAAAATACCTTGCTGCAATTTATTCTTATTTATTTTATTTGGCGTTCAATCTATCAATCTACTACAAATTTACCTCATGTCCTTTGCCTATCTTGAGGCGCTGTACCCTGAAAGGGATTGACAACCCCTTTAACACGTCGGGTTGCGAGGTGTTGTTCTTTGTGTGCATGGGCTGTTTACGTTGTGTTGCTTGGTTCTCCTACTTGTTCGATAACCTTGGCTTCGTATATAAGGGAAATACCTACCGCCACTGTGCTGCATCATCCCTTCCTCTTTGGGGAAATACCGACGTAGCTTCAAGCGACATCACGCCCCCCCCCCCCTTAGGTATGTGGCCGAATTGGAGAAGGAAAAAGGGGGGTTCGGCCCCGCTTCCTTTCTCTCTTCCTCCTTCCCTTTCTTCTCCGGTGAAAAAAGGAAAGGGGGGCGCCACTTGGGGAAACCCCAAGTAGGATTAAGATCCTACTTGGGGCTCCCCCTGGCTGCCTATCCTCCCCTTCCACCTAGAGCACACAACATCAATTGTTAGCTGTGTGCGGCTCCCCCTCCATAGTTTACACCCCCGGTCATATTCTGGTGATGCTTAGGCGAAGCCTTGCGCGGATCACTTGACCATCACCATCACCATGCTGTTGTGCTGACGGAACTCGACTACCTCCTCGACATCTTGCTGGATCAAGAGGACGAGGGACGTCATCGAGCTGAACATGTGCAGAACTCGGAGGTGTCGTATGTTCGGTACTTGATCGGTCGGAGCTAGAAGAAGTTCGACTACATCAACCGCGTTGTCAAACGCTTCCGCTTACGGTCTACGAGGGTACGTAGACACACTCTCCCCCTCTCGTTACTATGCATCTCCTAGATAGATCTTGCGTGAGTGTAGGATTTTTTTTTTGAAATTGCATGCTACGTTCCCCAACACCCACCTATATATATGTGGAAGGGGGCGCCTAGCACATAACAGAAGATTTCCTAGCCATGTGCGGTGCCCCCCTCCATGGTTTACAACCCCGGTCATATTTTCGTAGTGCTTAGGCGAAGCCCTGCGGAGATCACTTCACCATCACTGTCACCACGTCGCCGTGCTGTCGGAACTCATCCACTACCTTGTCGTCTTGCTGGATCAAGAAGGCGCGGATGTCACTGAGCTGAACTTGTGCTGAACGCGAAGGTGTCATACGTTCGGTACTCGATCGGTTGGATCGCGAAGAAAATTTGACTACATCAACCACGTTATGAAATGCTTCCGCTTACGGTCTACGAGGGTATGTAGACACACTCTTTCCCATTGCTATGCATCTCCATGGATAGATCATTGCGTGTCCGTGGATTTTATTGTTTTCCATGCAACAATTCCCAACAATTGTAGGGCGATTTTTTTTGTTTTCTACTACGTTTCCCAACATTTCGGATAGTCCATACCGTTCGGGACTAAATGGGGGAGCTCGTTGGATGGAAAATTCAGTCAGGCAGTTAGGAAAAATAGGGGGAATGGGGAGCCCCATGGAGATGCCATAAGAGAAGCTTTCTATCACCCGCACTAAACAATCATGGTCACTTCACTAGTAAAAACGAGTGTTAGAGGCAGGCCATGGGGGTGCTTTTAGCAAACAAACTTCCAGCCACCTATAATTGTAAGTGCATCTAGTGCCCCTTAGTGATTTTGGTGTATTGAAGACTTATAGGTTAAGGGACTAATGCGTTTGTGAGTGTACACAGGTCTATAAGTCTATGAGGAGTTTGATATTTACGGAGAAAGTCGACCCCTAAAAATGTATATCTTCGACTGAAGACTTTGGTATTTTTGAAGACTTTCATGAAGACTTTGAAAGTGAAGAAATTGGTGTATCCGTGAAGACTTGATATTCATGCGAGGAATATGAAGCTTGAAGACTTCCATTTTCATAGTTTTGTTTTTCTCTTTCTTGAGTCATAGGAAACACCGTACTGTTAAAGGGGGTCGAGGAAATACTAAGGAAAAATTTCCAAGTGATGCTCAACTCAAAATCCTACACCTACCAAACCCTTCGAGTGAAGCCTTTGGAAATCTCATACAGTTCAATCATTTCTTCAGTGACAGAGACGAAGTTCTTCTGGTCGCTGAGGAATTTGTTCTTACTGGGGAGTTAGGAATTCGCCAGTGTGGATTGCCTACACGGTGAGGAACATGATAGCCCAGAGGAATTTGATAGTCAAATTTCCGACCGTTGCTGTGCTACGCGCCAGCTGTCCCAAAATATCTTATCCACCTAACGGTCATATCAGACAAGGGCATTTATGTCTTATCATGTTGGGCTGCTCCCTTGGCTATAAATAGCCACCCCCTACAACCACTAGTTGGTTGGCTGCTCCGAGAGAAACTGACACTTGTCATTTGAGAGCAACCCATCCTCCGAGGACTTTGAGCGAAAATCATCGAGTGAGGAAAAACCCAAACCCAAACACCTACAAACCCCAAAGTGATTGAGCATCACTTAAGAGATTGATCCTGCGTGGATCCGACGCTTGTTACCTTTGAAGACTGTGCTTCTTCCAGACGTTTAGGCGCCATGGTACCAAGAAATTTATACTCAAAATCATTCCATTCAGAATTCTTTTCTTTCTTAAAGCATCGGACTTGATCGATACACAGTTGAGGAGGCCGATCATGAACGTGACAGGTGTGGGAGCGATCCTGGGAAGGCAAGGCTAAGACGGCACCTTGCTCTAGAGCATCCAAGAGGAATTGTGGATTGCCGAGTGACCGAGTCTGTGAAGGTTTGGAAGTCGCCTGAAGACTTACCACGAGTGATTGGACGAGATCTGTGTGATCTTAGTTCAAGGAGAATACGGTGAGGACTTGGTGTCCTGAGCTGCGTGCTCAGCGACTGGGTGTCTGGGACTGCGTGTCCTTGAGTTTAAATACTCAGCCGCTCCAACCAGACATACAACTGAGACAGCAGTTGGAACTGGTCGAACAAATCATTGTCTTCACCAACCTTACTGGTTCTATTTCCTCAACTCTTTCATTTCCTCATTACTGTGTTGAGTGATTGTTCATATCTGTGTTTGAAGACTTTGACTGAAGACTTTCTCAATTTCCTCAGTTCAATTTCTTCAGTCTGTTTGTCTTCATCTTGTGATATACTGTGTTTACGCTTTCTGTACTCTATGCTTGTCTTCATTTCATCATGATGACTAAGTCTGTGTCCTGTTATGCTTACTTTTGAGTACTTATTCCGCTGCTAGTAGTTCTTCGCTAAGGAATTTCCTCACCGGCAAATTCCTTAGTGAAGAATTCATAAAAATCATCTATTCACCCCCCTCCCCTCTAGTTGATATAACACACTTTCAATTGGTATCAGAGCAAGGTACTCCCTTGTTCTGTGTGATTTTGGTTTAACCAACTGGAGTTCTAGTTATGTCGACTGCAGGATTGAGGAACGTTTCCTGCCCCATGTTTGACGGTCATGAGTATCCTCGGTGGAAGGCCATGATGAAGAAGCGACTCATGGCTATGGACAGCGAACTATGGACCGTCACCGAGATCGGTCTTACCGATCTATGCAAGATGGCTGAAGCTGATGACATTCGCAAGTACACTCTCCTCAACCTCACAGCGAAGGATGTCATCTGCACAAGTTTGTCCTGAAATCAATTCAGGAACGTCATGCATCTCAATCACGCGAAGCTAATCTGGGACCGTCTCTCTGAGGTCTATGATGGTCATCTAAATCGTAATGATCCTTGGCTTGATGATTAAAAGGAATCTCTCAAGGAGATGACATTCGAACCAGAATCATCATCATCCAACCCCTGCCTTATGGCAAAAAGTGCTAAGGTAAACGAATGCTACCTATCTGAGTCCAGTGATGATGAATCTGGTGGTGAATTTGGACCTAGCTATGATAAACTTGCTTCCCTTGCCACTAAACAACAAAGGGCTTTGGAAAAAGTTCATTACATGCTAAATAAGAGCGATGATATGTTGGGTGAAGAAATGGATCAGTCAAAAGCTTTGGCTGAAAGTCTTCAGGGACTCCATTCCAAGTTTCACGATCTTCAAGGTCATCATAACGCTCTCTTATCTGATCATGAGAAACTTTCTCTTGAACTTCTTCAAAGAAAGCAAGATCTTGAGAAGCTAAGAGTGAGTTATCAAGATCTTCAGAAGGATCGTGATTCATTACTTGCTCAACAAATCAGCGCTACTCAAGAAGAATTTGTTCCTCCATGCTTAAAGTGCATTGAACGTGAATCTGCTAATTCTTCACCTGAATGTTCAAATGCTTCAACTGTTACAAATTCTTCACCTGCCTCTGCTATCACTAATTCCTCGTCTGAGGACATTGCAAGTACTATTGATGATGCAGGGCTGAAGGAATTGTACACAACGGGCATGTACAAAAGCCTCAAAGGGTATCAGATTCTTTGTGATGTGCTCAAAAAGCAGATCCTCAACAGAAACCCTAGGAAAGAGGGTATTGCCTTTGAGAGGAAACTCAATGCTGATGGAACATATTGGAAGCCTGAGCAGTACCCCAAAACCTCATGGGTTGCTGCAAAGGGACCTCCAGTTGATCCATCTAACTTATCTAGCTTTACATGTGAATCTCTTATCATTCTTCTGATGAGTCATTTGACTCCAATTATAAACTATTCAAAAATCAGAATGGTGAAGTATTTGCTAGATATGTTGGAACTAACTGCAGGAACGACTCCCCTATGAAGAAAATCTGGGTTCCCAAAAGTTATGTTGAAAGTCTTCAGGTGAATGTTCTCATGACACCACCTGTGAAGAACAAGAACCCCAGATCAAATTCTTCATATGGACCTAATTCTTCACATGGATCAAATTCCTCAAATGGATCAAAGTCCTCATATGATCATCATCGTGCTAACAACTCTGTTTCGCAGGATAGAGCTAAGGGCTATGAATATGCGCATTATTCTTCAAATCATTATGTGCATAAGTCCTTGAAGAACTTCTCTGCTTATTCATATGCTTACCCTAATCCCTCTTATGTGAAATGAAATGGATTGGCCTCTATGCCACCTTTCTCATATGGTGCTCGCAGAGTGATGAACTCTTTGCCACCCCTTCAGATGTGGGTGGTGAAGAAAAAGAACTAATCTTTTATGCAGGGTCAGGTCTCCAGACGTGCCTTAAACGTCTGAAGAATTTGCTGGAGGCCTGACAAAATGCCTGAAAGGACGCAGGCGAATCATGATGAAATGAACTTTCATTTCACACGTCCTCATACTGAAATATCTGTTTTACTGTTTGATGAAATTCATATGATGAACTTGATATCATATTCTTCACTGATGAAGTATATGAGATCGTAAGTTGCACTAGTTCATCTGCAGGATGATCAGCCCAAAGTCAACGAGTGGGTTCTAGATAGTGGATGTACAAATCACATGACGGGTGACAAGAGTCTATTGATGGATGCTCCCTTAACACCGTCGCATCTGAAGCACATCATCTTCGCTGACAAAGGCAAAAGTCAGGTATTGGTTCTAGGTAAGGTTGCGATCTCAAAGGATCGACACATGGACAAAGTCATGCTTGTCGAGTCCTTAGGATACAACCTCATGTCTGTCTCAATGCTTTGTGATCTTGATATGGTTGTTGTCTTTGGAAGATATCGATGTGTTGTGATCATGGAAGCTGACTATTCCAAAGTCTTCGAAGGCTTTAGGAGAGGAGATCTGTATATTGTTGATTTCTCTACAGGACCACAACCAGCAATGTGCTTACTTGCAAAAGCTTCAGAAGGCTGGCTATGGCATTGACGACTTGGTCATGCTGGCATGAGGAACCTGAACATGCTTGCAAAGAAGAAGCATGTCATTGGCATTGAGAATGTCAAATTCCTCGAGGATCACTTATGCGGAGCTTGTGAAGCTGGAAAGATGACAAAGGCCAAGCATCCAGCGAAGACTATCATGACCACTACTCATCCATTCGAATTACTTCACATGGATCTCTTTGGTCCTAATCATTATTCTGTTGTTTCGAATGATGCATCTCTATATGGCTTTGTTATTGTTGATGACTATTCTCGTTACACATGGGTACACATTGTCACTTACAAACATGAAGTGCAGGAAATCTTCAAACGATTTTCCTCGAGGGCTTCAACCAACTTTGGTGTGAAGATCAAGCACATCAGAACTGACAATGGGACCGAGTTCAAGAATTCCGGTCTTGATTGCTATCTTGATGAACTTGGTATTACTCATGAGTTATCTGCTCCTTATACTCCTCAGCAAAATGGCTCGTGGAGCGCAAGAACAGAACCCTCGCTGAAATGGCTCGCACTATGCTTGATGAATACAAAACGCCTCAGCGTTTTTGGATTGATGCAATTGATACTGCGTGCCACATCATCAATCGGGTATATCTTCACAAATTCTTCAAGAAGACTGCCTATGAACTCCTCACTGACAAGAAACCCAATGTGAGTTACTTCAAAGTCTTCGGTGCTAAATGTTGGATTAGAGATCCTCATCACAATGCTAAATTTGCACCGAAAGCACATGAAGGTTTTATGCTTGGTTACGGAAAGGACTCGCACACCTACAGAGTCTTCAACAACATTCTTCACAAGGTTGTTGAAACTGTAGATGTGCGGTTCGATGAAACTAATGGCTCGCAAAGAGAGCACCTACCTTCTGTGATAGATGAACCAGAACCTGAGGATTCTATCAAGTTCAAGGCTACTGAGGATGTTATTCCCACCGAAGAATCTGTTGAAGAATTCATTCCGGAACGTGAAGAAAATCAAGCTGGTGCACCTGATGAAAACACTAAAGAAAATGGTGCTGAAGAAAATGCTGATCAAATTCCTCAACGACAACCAGCTCATCCTCGCATTGCAAAAGAAGTGCAAGTTGAAAAGATCATCGATGACATTCAAGCGACAGGTCCTCTCACACGCTCAAAAGCTTCACATTTATCTAACTTTTGTGGGCACTATGCTTTTGTCTCTATCACAGAGCCCACTAAGGTAGATGAAGCATTTCTGGAGCCTGAGTGGATTCAGGCCATGCAAGAAGAATTACATCAGTTCGAGCTCAACAATGTCTGGGAACTGGTCAAACATCCAGATCCTCGCAAGCATAATATCATCGGCACAAAGTGGATCTACCGCAACAAGCAAGATGAAAATGGCCTTGTGGTGAGGAATAAGGCACGACTTGTAGCACAAGGCTACACACAGGTGGAAGGAATTGATTTCGATGAAACTTTTGCACATGTTGCTAGACTTGAGGCTATTCGCATATTACTTGCTTATGCTAACCATCATAATATTATCTTACAACAAATGGATGTGAAAAGTGCATTCCTCAATGGTAAGCTTGAGGAAGAAGTATATGTTGCTCAACCCCTAGGTTTTGAAGATCCAAAGAATCCTGACAAAGTCTTCAGACTTAACAAGGCCCTGTATGGCCTCAAGCAGGCCCCTCGGGCGTGGTATGACACTTTGAAGGAATTCTTCATGAAGAATGGCTTCACACCCGGTTCACTCGATCCTACTCTCTTTACTAAATCTTATGATGGTGAACTGTTTGTGTGCCAAATATACGTTGATGATATTATCTTTGGTTGTACTGACCAACGTTATAGTGATGAATTTGCCTATATGATGAGTGAAGAATATCAAATGTCTATTATGGGAGAGTTGAAATTCTTTTTAGGTCTTCAAATTCGTCAACAGCAAAATGGTATATTCATATCTCAGGAGAAATACCTCAAGGAAATTTTGAGGAAATTCGGCATGCAAGACTGCAAAGGCGTCAAAATTCCTATGCCCACAAATGGCCATCTATGCACTGATGAAAATGGTATTGACTTCGATCACAAGGTATACCGCTCCATGATTGGCTCGTTATTGTACTTATGTGCATCTAGGCCAGATATAATGCTTAGTGTTTGCATGTGTGCCCGATTTCAAGCTGCACCGAAGGAATCACACCATAAGGCTGTGAAGCATATTCTTCGATATCTAGCTCACACACCAACACTCTACCTCGAAGAAACAGAACTGTATATCACTATCTACTGCAGAGGCTGAGTACATTGCTGCTGGTTCTTGTTGTGCTCAACTGCTATGGATGAAGCAACCCTCAAGGACTACGGCATCAACGTGAAGAATGTGCCTCTCCTCTGTGACAATGAGAGTGCCATCAAGATTGCTCACAACCCAGTTCAGCACTCGAAGACAAAGCACATACAGATTCGTCATCATTTTCTTCGTGATCATGTGTTGAAGGGCGACATCTCCATCGAACACGTGAAGACTGAAGAACAGCTAGCCGATATCTTCACAAAGCCCTTGGATGAGAAGAGATTTAGCAAGTTGCGGCGTGAGCTAAATATCTTAGAATCTTCAAATGTTCTTTGAAGAAGGACACACATCCTGACACTTATGCAAAATTGATGACTTAGATGTGCAACACATGAAGAAACGTTTTTCTTCAATCAATGAAGAACAACACTCTAAGTGTGAAGAAATTAATGAAGAATTTGATTCTCAGAACCCTACGACAATTGTATGCGGTGTCTGAAATCATCTTTCTTATACGGTGGGTCACGCCACCACCAAAGTTGAAAATCTTCATTTTTTTGAAATTCCTCAGTTTTGAAATTCTTCAGTTTTTTCAAATTCTTCAACTTTGCAAAATCTTCAATGTTTCCGTCATTTTTCTTCATTTGACTATATATATATATGAGTTTATGTCCTCTACAGCATTCACTTATGGCTATTTCTTCAAGTTGCATTTTTTTTGCTAAGTGAATGTGATCGGACCCTTCCCCCTCTATGCTATACTCAATCCAATCTATTCACAAATTCTTCATGTGCGTTCTATTTGAAACTCGTTCAAAATCTTCACTGTGTCTTTGACAGCTGAAGAATTTGCGAACGGAACTTTAAAATTAATCTTATCCAAAATTTTCGGTTTTACCGCTCAAACCGTTCCGGATCCCACGAAAGACTTATCTATTCACCCACGATCTAACACGATCTCCACTCCTCAGTACATGGGTGACACATGTCAAGCGAAGGAGAAGGGTCAGGGGCAGGTTCGTCCAAAATCTTCGAGCGAACAGTTTTTCACCGTGTCTATAAATACCCCCTCATCCCTTCCTCACTTCCTTTACTCCGCTCGACCGCTCTCTCTCTCTCTCTCTCTCTCTCTCTCTCTCTCTCTCTCTCGCTCGCTCGAGCTCCTCAAACCCTAGCGCCGCCGCTACTCTATCGTCGCCGGTGAAGAAGAGCTTCACTGCCTCGACCTCGTCACCGTCGTACTCGCGCCGACCGCGGAAATCTTCACTCCGCCGCCTTCGTAGCTATCTTCCTCCGCCAAGTTAGGGCATGGAAGATCTACACCGACGAACTTCATTGTTCTGCTTCTCAGTTCGTCGTGTTCTTCACACAGGGTAATTAAAAGTTACATTTACTACCCCTTTTGATTCGAAATTTCACAACAAAATCTTCAAAGGTGGTTTTATTCTTCAAATCCTCACACACAAAAACACCTCACTAGTCATCTGTTCTTGATTCGTTTCTCTAAGCATCGTTTTTCTTAAAGATTCCTCAATTGTGTGGATCTTCGATCTATACAACTCTGGAACCTAAGACAAAGAACGCTTAGTGAAATTCTTCAAGGCTCATCTGGTTAAATTCCTCAAACTTGTTCTTTTTGAAAAACCTTCTGAGAACGCATATGACCTCTCCAAATTCCTCGCAACTATACTCTGTTCACAGGTACTCATGTCCGCTGCTGAATCTCTAGGTTTTCATCAACTTAACTCATTTGCAGCGTTCCTCGAAGAAAAGTTGCACACTTCTTCAGAAAATTTGATTGTTCAAATTCCTCATCTGAAGAATATGGTTGATGGTAAGAGGCCGCAGAAAGGAGGAAAGAAGCCAGAGGTCATGACTGCTTTTGAAATCCCTGAGGACCTCTATGTTGATTATTGCACACCTGATGAGTCTAAGTACGGAAAAGAAACTAAAACTCAGCGCAAGGTGCGCATACAGAAGATTGAACGGAGATGGGCAAGAGAATGGAGGGAGTACAGATATGTGACTCCAAAGTATATGAAGAAATTCGCACTTAATCCTCCATGCCCAAGAGCTCCATTGGCTCCTGGCCAAAGAGCTGACCCCACCAGCATCAAGTGTGGTGAGGATTTTCCTGAAGAATGGGCCAAGCGCCAAGCTAAGTTGGCAAGACAAGCTAAAGAGGCAGTGAGGAAATTCAATGAAGACTCTGATGCTGCTACTGCCACTGAGGTCTCTGTCAAGCCAAAGAAATCAATGGCAAAGAAGCCTGCTCACAAGCCAAGTGCTTCTCGAACTATGCCCTCACGGCCAAGTTCCTCAGCAATGCCCTCACGGCCAGAATCTTCAAAGCCCTCACGGCCAGTACCAACTACTGCTCCTCCTCCAAAGCCCTCAGTTGCTCTGGCAAAGTCCTCAACACCTGTACATCTGGCTACATGCCAAAGGACAACAGACATCTCTATTGCCTCTGATGCCTCAGCAAGTTCCTCAGCTGCATCAAAATCTTCATCAGGCCCCACTGTGTTGAAGACTAAGGCAATGGCTGGTCGAGGTACTTGGCCTAGTCCAAAGAAGAAACAGGTTGCTTTCCATGTGCCATCTGACGATGAAGCTAATGATGATGAACTTGCAGAAATCATTAGAGACCGATAAGAAAGGGCCGCTAGAGCCAAAGGCACAAATGTGCCACTTCTTTTGGATCCAAGGGCGATCCTTGATTACATTGATCTCTGGCACAAGGATCCAAATACTCCTATGCCTGATTTCAAGTTGACTCCTGGTCAAAGTCACATGCTGGCCCATTTCATCACTGAAGAGAAATGGAAGTTTGAGAAGGCCAGGCAGATCAAGAAAACTCAATTCAGAAAAGAGAAGTTCCTGAAGAATAACGTTGTCAATATGACACCTGATGAACTCCTCAAGATCCAAGCTAAATCAAAACCCTCAGCAATGACTTCAATGCTTACTATGCTGATTGGCAAGGAGCCAAAGTCAGGTTTGTGAAACTGACTGAGAAATTCACAAATGTTGCAGCCCCATCGCAACAAGAAATTCCTCTTGCTGAAGCATCTGCTCAGCCAACTGAAGAACATGCCAGCACCGCTGATGACGTTCAGGCTGCTGAAGAAAATGCTAGTTCCAGGGCTGATGACTCCATTCCAGCCGCTGAAGAAATTGTCAGGGCATCCACTAGTGGTGTGCCTGAAGAAACTGAAAATGTCAGGGCAACTGCATCAGTTGCACCTGAGGAAATTCAACCAGATTCCTCAGCTCCTCCTGCGCCTACACCAACTCCAATTCTTCCATGTGCATTCGATGTGAAGAAGACCAAGGCTGCAGAGCGAGCTGCAGTGAAGAAAAGGAAAGCATCCAGTGCTTCAGAATCTTCAGCTCCAAAGAAGATGAAGCCTCTGACAAGTTCTACTGAGAATCCAATTGATGTTGTTCCAATTTCCACCATGTCATCAAAGGACCTTGTTCCTTTTGGTGAGGAATATGTGATCCCAAGCGGATCTAATGAAGAACCTTAATCTGCTACTTCGTCAGAGCAGGTTGATGAAGAAATTGAAGTGGATGTGATCCCTTCAACACCTGTTACTTCCTCGCCAATGCCTCAGTTCAAAACTGAAGAGGCTGGCGTTGAAGAAATTGAAGATGAAGACATGGACATTGGCTGCACAACGCCAGTGATGAATGATGACTTTTGGGAAAGTCGGCACCCCAATACTCCACTCTTCACCCCACTTCAACAAATACCTTAGTCCCCCGCACCAACTGTCCAAATGGGCTCTGAAGAAACTCATCCCACCTCGTCTATGCAAGAAGACATTCCAGCCGCTAGTGCTGAAGAAGCTGCTGTTGTTGAACCCTTGAACACGCAACCTGCTACTGAAGAGGAACCAGAAATTCCTCAGCCTGAAGAACCTGAGATTGCGATTCCAGAGGTTGTGATGCAACTCACTGACACTCCAGTGCCCAAGCCAACAGATCCATTCTCAAAGAAGCAAAAGTTCAAGGCTGAAGATTTCTTCAGCAAGCATGTGTTCTTCACTGACTATAACCCCTATGACTCTGCTCGCATAAGGAAGAGGCGTTTCTGGACAGCAAGTCAAGCAAATTTCTATTCCTCAGTACTGTTCAACAAGTACAAAGTCTTCGATCATGAACACATTCCTCATATAGACATGGAGTCTCTGCTGTACTTCAAGCCAGTCCATAGTGTTCTTCATGATGCTGGACTATTAAATTTCTGCACTGACATCTGTGACTGGAATGGAGAACTCATTCTTCAATTCTATGCGACGCTGCACATCACAGGGAACTCTGAAGATGTGAATTCGTGGGTGTTGGACTGGATGTCAGAAAATACTCACTACAAGGCACCAGCAACTGAATTGCTTCGTGCCCTCCCACTCAGTCCACCCCTTGGCGGTGCCCATTGTGTCTACAGTGAAACTGAACTTTCAAATCATTTCATGCAAGTGCTGATGAAGCCATTGAAGCCAGGGCAGGCTCCTCGAACCAAATTCCTCGTCAAGGAATTACTATATGTGCCCCGGACTGTCTATCGCATTCTGTCAAAGACAATGAGTCTTATCAAAGGCCACGACTCAAATGATGAAGAGATCGTTGGCATCATGAAGAACATGCTTTTCAATATCATTCATGGCATTCCCGTCAACTTCCATGATTTCTTCATGAGGACTCTGGCAAATATTGCTATATCACCATTTGAGCTGAAGCCTTATGCACCATGGATTATGAGATTCATCAGGACAAGGGCTTCACTAAATTACAAAGCTGACACTTTGAACCATGGTAGCTACTTGCCTCCGATTGAAGTCCTCAAACGGTCATATTCCTCAGTTGATGACAAAGGCAAGGCAACTGCTATGATAGATGAAGGCATTCGTCCATTGGATGGTCAATTTCGCAAGGCTGCATCCTACTCCACCAATGATGACTCTGCCACACATGACTCTGCCGCCAAACAAAATCCTCAAGCCACAGCTCCCAGGGTGATGACTGATCGTGAGTTACTCCTTAGTCTTCATCAGAAGGTTGATCACAATCATAAATGGGTCAAGCGTCAGTTTGGTTCAATTCTTCACAACATGACCTCAACACACAATGCAGTGAAGAAAAACCAATACTACCTCCATGAAACCTTCAACCGTACCTGGGTTGTTCTATCTCATGTCTACAGCGCTGCAGATCTGAAGAATATGGGTCTCAAGGAAGCATTTGACTGGTCTGCACCTCCACCGAAGAAATTCAAGAAGGTCAAAGTTCCTTCCTTGGTGGCCAGCTCCTATTCTTCATCACGCGAGACTGATGAAAATGAAGACTTGGACGACACTGCGGCAGGCCCTACTACAACAACCGACTCCAACAACGCTGGCGCTCCTCCATCAACTTGATAATTCTTAAGGGGTGTTAGTCCTCAGTTTCGATCCTTTTGGTCATCGGATGACAAAGGGGGAGAAATTTGAGTTAGTCTTCAAGCGGGTCTATTATATGGGCGTCTAATTTTTTTTGCTAAGTTACAACTCTCGTTCTTCTGAAACTTTATTGGATCGAGTTGTAATCTTAAACCCGATGGTGCCCTGATACTTTTGATGCTCTGTGCTTTGATACTCTCGATATGTTATTCTACATGCCTGTTCCTCATTGATGTTACTGCATGCATGCTGAATTTCATCAGGCACCATATTTCATCATGCATTTCAAATTCTTCATATCATATGTCAAATGCGTGTATGAATTACAAGATATAGGGGGAGATCTCCATGATTCAACTCTTCAAGTGTGCATTGCTTCAAAAGCAAATTCCTCACTATGCACATCTTCAGGGGGAGTTCTTCTATATCTTGCAAACAAATTCCTCAATATCAGTACTTACACTTCATATGTTTATCCCCGTTGAAAACTTAACCTATATTGTCATCAATCACCAAAAAGGGGGAGATTGTAAGTGCATCTAGTGCCCCTTAGTGATTTTGGTGTATTGAAGACTTATAGGTTAAGGGACTAATGCGTTTGTGAGTGTACACAGGTCTATAAGTCTATGAGGAGTTTGATATTTACAGAGAAAGTCGACCCCTAAAAATGTATATCTTCGACTGAAGACTTTGGTATTTCTAAAGACTTTCATGAAGACTTTGAAAGTGAAGAAATTGGTGTATCCGTGAAGACTTGATATTCATGCGAGGAATATGAAGCTTGAAGACTTTCGTTTTAATAGTTTTGTTTTTCTCTTTCTTGAGTCATAGGAAACATCGTACTGTTAAAGGGGGTCGAGGAAATACTAAGGAAAAATTTCCAAGTGATGCTCAACTCAAAATCCTACACCTACCAAACCCTTCGAGTGAAGCCTTTGGAAATCTCATACAGTTCAGTCATTTCTTCAGTGACAGAGACGAAGTTCTTCTGGTCGCTGAGGAATTTGTTCTGACTGAGGAGTTAGGAATTCGCCAGTGCGGATTGCCTACACAGTGAGGAAAATGATAGCCCTGAGGAATTTGATAGTCAAATTTCCAACCGTTGCTGTGCTACGCGCCAGCTGTCCCAAAATATCTTATCCACCTAACGGTCATATCAAACAAGGGCATTTATGTCTTATCATGTCGGGCTGCTCCCTAGGCTATAAATAGCCGCCCCCTACAACCACTAGTTGGTTGGCTGCTCCGAGAGAAACTGACACTTGTCATTTGAGAGCAACCCATCCTCCGAGGACTTTGAGCGAAAATCATCGAGTGAGGAAAAACCCAAACCCAAACCCAAACACCTACAAACCCCAAAGTGATTGAGCATCACTGAAGAGATTGATCCTGCGTGGATCCGACGCTTGTTACCTTTGAAGACTGTGCTTCTTCCAGACGGTTAGGCGTCATGGTCTAGAGCATCCAAGAGGAATTGTGGATTGCCGAGTGACCGAGTCTGTGAAGGTTTGGAAGTCGCCTAAAGACTTACCACGAGTGATTGGATGAGATCTGTGTGATCTTAGTTCAAGGAGAATACGGTGAGGACTTGGTGTCCTGAGCTGCGTGCTCAGTGACTGGGTGTCCGGGACTGCGTGTCCTCGAGTTTAAATACTCAGCCGCTCCAACCAGACATACAACTGAGACAACAGTTGGAACTGGTCGAACAAATCATTGTCTTCACCAACCTTACTGGTTCTATTTCCTCAACTCTTTCATTTCCTCATTACTGTGTTGAGTGATTGTTCATATCTGTGTTTGAAGACTTTGACTGAATACTTTCTCAATTTCCTCAATTCAATTTCTTCAATCTGTTTGTCTTCATCTTGTGATATCTTGTGTTTACGCTTTCTGTACTATGTGCTTGTCTTCATTTCATCATGATGACTAAGTCTGTATCCTGTTATGCTTACTTCTGAGTACTTATTCCGCTGCTAGTAGTTCTTCGCTAAGGAATTTCCTCACCGGCAAATTCCTTAGTGAAGAATTCATAAAAATCACCTATTCACCCCCCCCCCCTCTAGTCGATATAACGCACTTTCAATAATCACTTGATGTAGTCGATTATTCTGTTTGGAAAATCTAATTACGGTCGTTTGAAAAGCAAACCACCTCTAAGAACTCATTAAGGCGGTCCATAAAACGAAACCGACTAATAACTCTAGCATATAGGCAATTTTGATTACTAAATTGTATCTTCTAGTAAGTTATAACCATGGGCAATGACCTTCTCTCTTCTCTCTCTTGCCCTTATTCCCCTTTCAACCTCTTCATTTCCTTGCCTTTGCCTGAACGTCGTTGCCCAAATCCTGGTCAAGGATCTGACATCGTGGCCAAGGGAAGTGGCTCATGCTGCTCCTGGACTTGGCGTGACACCAAGCTCGTGAAGACCAACACGCAGAGATCCATGATGTACTCCATGTTGCTGGATCGTAAGGAGTGATACGTCTCCAACGTATCAATAATTTTTTATTGTTCCATGCTATTATATTATCTGTTTTGGATTGTTTATATGCATTACTATCCTAGTTTATATTATTTTTGGGACTAACGTATTAACCTAGAGCCCAGTGCCAATTTCTGTTTTTTCCTTGTTTTGAATTTTCAGAAAGGAATATCAAACGGAGTCCAAACAGAATAAAACTTTCACGATGATTTTTCTTGGACCAGAGACACCCACGTAGCTTGGGGAGGGGTCAGAGGAGTCCCGAGGAGCCCACAAGCCCTCAGGGCGCGCCCTAGGAGGGCGCCCCTGGCTTGTGGCCCCTTTGGGAGTCCCCAAACCCTAATTTTTGCTCTATAAATTCCAAAATATTCCCAAACCACGAGAGGCATCCACCAAAATACTTTTTCGCCGCCGCAAGCCTCTGCTCCCGTGAGATCCCATCTTGGGGCCTTTTCTGGCGATCTGTCGGAGGGGGATTCGATCACGGAGGGCCTTTATATCAACCTTGCTGCCCTACCGATGATGCGAGAATAGTTTACCACAGACCTACGGGTCCATAGCTAGTAGCTAGATGGCTTTTCTCTCTTTGATCTTCAATACAATGTTCTCCTCGATGTTCTTGGAGTTCTATCTGATGTAATACTTTTTTGCGGTGTGTTTGTTGAGATCTGATGAATTGTGGATTTATGATCAGATTATCTATGAATATTGTTTGAGTCATCTTTGAACTTTTTTATGCATGGTTAAGATATCTTTGTATTTCTCTTTGAACTATCGATTTGGTTTGGCCAACTAGATTGGTTTTTCTTGTAATGGGAGAGGTGCTTAGTTTTGGGTTCAATCTTGCGGTGTCCTCACCCAGTGACATAGTAGGGGTAATACAAAAGATGGGGTTTACATCATATTGCTTGAGTTTATCCCTCTACATCATGTCATCTTACTTAAGGCGTTACTTCGTTTTTATGAACTTAATACTCTAGATGCATGCTGGATAACGGTCGATGTGTGGAGTAATAGTAGTAGATGCAGGCAGGATTCGGTCTACTTATCACGGACGTGATGCCTATATTCATGATCATTGTCTTAGATATTGTCATAAATTTGCGCTTCTCTATCAATTGCTCAACGGTAATTTGTTTACCCACCGTATGCTTTCTTCAAGAGAGAAGCCACTAGTGAAACCTATGGCCCCCGGGTCTATTTTTCCATCATATATTTTCAGATCTATAAACCAAAAACCCAAAAATACCTTGTTGCAATTTATTTGTTTTTATTTTGTTTTACGTTTTAGTAATGCTTTATATCCATCTCTATCAGATTTCATCCTTGCAAGTGACCGTGAAGGGATTGACAACACCTTTATCGTGTTGGGTGCAAGTGTTTGATTGTTTGTGCAGGTGCATAGATTGGAGAATTGCTTGTACCTCCTACTGGATTGATACCTGGATTCTCAAACTAAGGAAAATACTTATCTCTACTTTGTTGCATCACCCTTTTCTCTTCAAGGGAAAAATTAACGCAAGCTCAAGAAGTAGCAAGGAGCAAAGAACTCAATCTGGCTGAGGTGGCTAGCCGAGTTGGCGACATGGGTGACGCCGCCGAAGACAAACATCTGGCCCGGCACAAAGATCATGTTGGTCCCGATATAAGCATTGATCTTGACTCCCATTGAACCGCGACGATCCACCTAGCAAGATTTGCATAGGCCACCACTGTCGAAGCTAAATCCGGCATAACTCTAGGTAGAGAATCCTAAGCTAATGTCTTGGAACGATGGTAACAGGGGCACAAGATTTACCCAGGTTCGGGCTCTCCGAGGAGATAAAACCCCGCGTCATGCTTGTGCTTTATTGCATTGGAGTGTGTACAAAGTACATGTAAATTACCAAGAGATTTATGATTGTTACTACGAGCTTGCCCCCCCCCCCTCCCCCGGTTTATATAAGATATCGGGGGGTGTCTTAGGGTACAAGATCGTAGTCGGCTACGTACGAGGAGGTAGATTCCTCCACGAATCCATCATCTTGTTATGTACACCAAGTCATTTGGATTCCTCGTATACGTCATGGGTTGCCCGACGCGGTCCTTGCAGAACCGGCAAGGGGTCCTCAGCCCGGCCTATCGGACCGGATCGGCGTGGTGAGAGGCCCCTTACCCGGGACACCGTCAAGCGACACTCGGTTCGACCGCACGGGAACCAACATGACGATATGTAGTGAATTCAAGGACGACGAGGCCACCGGAGAGCGTGGGTGAAGTGGATCTGGAGCTGCCCTCGGATCAGGAGTCGCGCATCGATGATCACTTCTCGGCATCGGACTTCTTGCCCATCATGGCGGCCGAAGGTGTGGTGGTGTGCGACGATCGATGGATGTGTGGGAAAGAAGGAGGATTGTACGGGCATGGGTTGAGGAGGAGCCCAGCCAGCTTTAAAGCCGAATTAGGCTTATCGATCGTTGTGTCGCCATAAATGCAGGTAGGCGGGAGGCCGGTCAGCCGGAGCGAATGCAATTAAGCCGGAGCGGACACACGGAAGGGAGGGGTTTTGGTTGGGTTCGTGTGGTTGGAGTTTGACATGGTGGACACCGAGACTCTTCCAAACCTACCCCCATTTTAGTGTGGATTTGCAAGATTTTAAACATTGGAACCATGTACGGACAAATAAGGTGACTGCCATTCGATAGTTAAAAGTGTTCATACCGTTAAATCCGTATATTTAGTTAGATTTGTTTGATGATCGGCGTTAGAGTTGCCTCTCGATTTGGAGTTTTGACCCTGTCCTGTCCAAGACCAAGATGCCACCAGAAGGCCGAAATCACTATTGTGACCCTTTGAACGAACTTTGTCACAAAATAAACTCGGCGTGAAAGTATTTCACGATCTGACTTTTTTAGCAACGCCATAGCCTGCGGCATTTCTGCCCAAAATAAAAACGCCAAGGTAGCTAGCGTTTCTGATCAAAGAAGAAACGCCGAGGTAGATAGCGTTTCGGACCAGGTAAGAAACGCCAAAGGCGATGGCGTTTCTGGCCATCATAGAAACGTCAAGGAACCATGGCGTTGCTGCCCTCTTTGGTCATAATTAATTAGCCTTATTAGTTAGGTTGTTCATCCACATTCCACATGCACATGAAAAAGGGCAGCAACACCATGGTCATTGGCGTTTCAATGATGGGCAGCAACGCCAGCGCCTTTGACGTTTCCTACCTGGTCCGCAACGCTAGCTACCACGGCGTTTCTTCTTTGATCAGAAACGCTAGCTACCTCGGCGTTTCTATGTTGGGCAAAAACGCCGCGGGCTGTGGCGTTGCTAAAGGGTCAGATCGTGAAATACTTTCACGTCGAGTTCATTTTGCGACAAAGTTCGTTGAAAGAGTCAGAATAGTGAAAAAGGCCCCACCAAAACCGGAGGTGACGGACAGGCAGAGCACAGTGCCATGTGAACCAAGCCGACCCGACCTGACGGCGCGCGTCTGGTCAGAAATAAAAACCGGGTGCCAGCCAGCCAGCACGGCCGCTATCCTCCCCCAACCCCAACGGCACAACCTGCCACTGGACTACTCCTAGAAGACTAGAGCCTGCCTGTGCTCATCACCGGCACCAACCCAACGCCAAATCCAGCTCACACGGGAAGAATCCAGCCGTTCATGAGACCACGAATATACAAAGATATTCAGAACCCGTAGCTTGTTTGCTGACAGGTACTACTGCCATGAGAAATGTTCGTGTCTGCTAAGAAAAATAAAAAAATAATAAGCATATTAGTTCTCCTGTGTTTGTCTTCTGACAGAAAAAACAAATAAATACACATTATGAGACGAAGAGAGTGGTACTATATAAAATGGGACGATCGAAAGAGTACGCGGATATGTTACACAAACGGGACGACGGTGTCCCTGTCGTATACGTCAAATAGACGTGTGAATGCTTTCATTCCCTCACGGCTCCTCTTGCATGTTCTTCATCTTACCTTTTTGATTGACGTTCTCCCTGGTGTGGTACGTGTGCTTACTTGGTACTGTACCATTGTTAATCATTGGTCGTATGATAGGGCAGTAATTAGGGGCCTCCAACCTGCCAGCACAAAAATGCAGTGGGGTCAAGTGTACCAAACTCTCTCAACTATCCTAAATTCTTGCACAATTATGTATAAAGCTAAGGGTGTAATCAAAAAAATGTGGGGTCTAACACATAGAATCGCCACTGTATCTACCACTTAACATGTATCGAACATGGGAATATATAGGAAACACCGGTGAACAGAGACCCCCCCCCTCCCGGTTAGGGAGTGAGACATGTCGTGAGTTCTTATAGGCCTAGTGACGATTTTGGCGACCCCTTTTCCCCTCCTCTGCCGGCCTCCTAGTCACCGATGTTTGTATCCCGAGTTAGGGTTTCAGTCGTCTGTTTGACCGCGCGGCGCCGCAGGGGGGTTAACTTATTTTTGTAGGGAAACAAAAATAGTATAATCTGAGCAACTATTAAAGTCATAAACTTTACTATTTAGCACCGCTACATGATTCAACTAAAACAACGTCTTCTTTTATTACAGGAAAACTAAGTACTCGTAAATAAAAAAACTCTTCTAAACCCACACAGTCTCGTCACAATTGTTAGGAGGTCAATTCGATATGCATCCGTAGAACTCGCTCATCCACACCCAGAAAATGCCACGGGAATTGGTCTTCACCTATTCGAAGCGCCTTTTTAACTTAGTTGCTAGTCTAAGCCTCTCTAGTCAACGTTGCTGGTGGCTCCATTCTTGTTAATTTGACAAATTCCACAACTAGAGGGCTCAATCAGGACCAAGTGCGACATATTTAAGTCTCAATTAGTCACCGTCACCATCCCATGCCTGTTCATCTAACGCATGATTTTAGCACGCATTACGCATAATTCACACTTAATTTATGTGGCATAATGGCACACGCTCCATCTTTTAACAAGTTAGATAGAACCACCGTATGCATCTCTCTTGGCCTTTTTACTGATCAATCATTCTTTCAAAAAAAAAATTGATCAATCGTCACACATCACACATGTTGGACACTGCCTTTTACTCTTCTATCAATAAAAAGGGAGAACATATATGTACTCTAGTACTTCTTCTGTTTCAAAATTCTTTTTAGATTTGTTATGGATGTATCTGATACTAAAACATGACTTGATACATCTGTATTTAAATAAAAAATTTGGAACGGAGGGAGTATATAATAAGTAGAAGAAGAAGAGAAAAGAAAGGAGGAAAACACATGGCCGTTTCCCTACCCAAGCCCACCACAGACGCGTTCTGACGAACACGCGGAGGGGACGGAGGTACGACCGGTAGACCAGCCAGCCCGCAGCACCAGCATATAACCTCGCTCGCCGCCGCGGGTGGACCGGACAGCTCACAGACGCTGTTGCTACTCCCCTCTCCCTTCTTGCCTGCTTCCGCCGCTACCTGCTCCTCCTCCTCCTGCACCTCCGCTCCGTCGTCCCCCCCTCCGCCGTCGCCGGTACACGTCCAAGGTGCGCTCGGTCCTCACGCCGGATTCGGCTCCTCCCCTCCCCTCCCCTCCCCTTCTTTCCCCCCAGCAGCTCGCCTTTTGCTCCGATCTGCGGGCGCTCGCGGGATCTCCCGTGATCTCGTCCTTGGGCGGGCTCGCTTCGCGGGACGGGGACTGGCCGTGCCCCTCTGGCGGTTTCGAGCTCCGAATCTCGTCGGGTTCCCCTTTCCTGCCGGTCGATTTGCTCGTCTAGCGACTCTAATTCGTCGCGGAATTTGTGGCGTGCTAAGCTTGACTTCTTGCAGGGGAGAGGGAAAAGAAGAGGGCCTTGACTTCTTGTATTACAGTATTTTCTAGCTTTCCCCCTTTCGTTTAGTGTGAAGAAGCAAGCTAGGGTTCTAAGTTTGCTAGTAATCAGTTCTTGCGAGTAGTCAACTGCGAATAGGTATCTGGAGGGCAACGGCTGCCTCTCGTCGGAAAATAGTTCGATTCTGTGTCTTCAATGCTCAGTTTACGGCGTGGCATGATGAATCAGCGGTACAGCTGCATGATGTTTCGTCCGTATATATAGTAATTAGCTTCCAGGGGAGTGTGAGAGCTAATAAATAGTGACTGTTGTGGTTACCTTTTGGATTGGCCTTCTTTGGGGTGCATCCCGAATTAGTTGGTGTGGGAATTGCATGGCTGGTTGAGCTGTGGGCAAGAGTGAGTGAAGAACTGGTGCCCGCCAGCCCGCCAAGATTGTTTGCGCGCCAGCCATTTCCCTCGCGCAATTTCAGTTTAATTGCATGCAAATTTAGAGGTAGTTATCTTTAAGCTCAAAGTTGTGGACCAGGCAGTAATGTACTCCCACCCTCTCATTTATCGTAGCTACCTTGTGGCGGTTGCACTTGTTTACTAAAAGGAAGCGCATGATTTGCAAGTGTTCATCTGGTGCGGTGGGCCAGCAGCTGATAGCTGGATGAATAATCTAACATGTTTCCAACCGCTATGCGTCATTGGGTCTGGATCAATGTGGTATGAAACCTGTAGGATATTGACAAGTATCAAGGATGTTGATGCAGAATGAGCTGTCTTCTGGTCAGCTATAATAGCTAGTAGTGGTTGTTAGTTTCTGCCTTCCATGTGGATTCCAATCCTACCTGGGAAGATAATAAGAAATAATAAAGCACAGAGGAATGGCTCCATATTTTAGGTTTTCCTTGACAGAGAATGTTTGCACATGAACTTGGTGTGCACATGAGATTGTTTTCCTTGATAGAATATATATGCGTGATTTCTGTAGTTCCCTTACTGCATGTACCGTAGAACATGCTGCACCTGCAAGCAAGTCATGGTTTACTTATGCGCTTTGGTTTTTCCATTTGAGATAGATACAGAGGAGAGAAAGCAAGACAAAGGGAAGCAAAGTAGTGTGATAAAATGAATGAAGAGGAGAAATTTAGCTGTACATCTTAAGCATTCCTCTCACTTGTTTCCTAAAATTCAACTTCTATTTCCCATTGGGGCCATTACGCTCTCTATAGAATGAAGTAGAACCTAAGTCACCTTCCATTTCTCTCCACTAGTCCTGCGCCACATGCTATTAGTATTTGTCTGATATATGACCACAAAATTACAGTTACAGTTCCGTTTATGTTCCCAACCGAGTGCTTGCTTGTTTGTTTTTGTATGAGCTATCTATGTTCATACTGCTGGTTCTGATAAAAAGATGCTTGGTTCTAGCCAGGACTTGTTCTCGGAAGAATATGTCTTGCTTTGGATGCTGTGGTGATGAAGATACTCAAAGAGCACCAGACAACAGGAATCAATACCCAGGAAGCCATCCAGCAAGTAATAACTTTGAATTTTTTTTGTTACAATTCTATCATATGCAACCCCATTTCTCGTACTGCATTTTGCTTCTGTTGCCTAATAATATTTATCTAATGAACTGCAACTGATCTGCAGGGAATGATGCATATCGCACTGCCGATCCAACTCCCAAAGGTCCTCAACCTGTGAAAGTGCAACCCATTGCAGTTCCCACCATTCCTATGGATGAAATTAGGGAGGTTACTAAGGGTTTTGGTGATGAAGCTTTGATTGGTGAGGGTTCCTTTGGCAGAGTATATTTTGGTACTCTAAGAAATGGTAGAGGTGCAGCAATCAAAAAGCTGGATTCCAGTAAGCAGCCAGACCAAGAATTGCTGGCACAGGTTCGTGTTTGTGCCTGTTTAGGAATTCTGCATTTACTATGGTATTCTATCTCACAAATTACATTCACAGGTATCTATGGTGTCAAGGCTTAAGCATGAAAATGTTGTTGAGTTGCTTGGTTACTGTCTTGATGGGAACACCCGTGTCCTTGCTTATGAGTTTGCCACTATGGGCTCTCTTCATGATATGCTTCATGGTATGGTTTTGTACAATTTGAAGTCTTGAACATTCTTGTAATGTTTTTTTATTCATCTATTGGTGCAGTTAAATTCTTATGTTAAATAAACCTTTACTTTAAATGTTTACAGGAAGGAAAGGTGTTAAAGGGGCTCAGCCAGGACCAGTCTTATCATGGATACAACGGGTGAAGATAGCTGTTGGTGCAGCGAAAGGCCTAGAGTATCTTCATGAGAAAGCACAGCCTCACGTCATACACAGGGACATCAAGTCCAGCAACGTTCTTCTCTTTGATGATGACGTGGCTAAAATAGCCGACTTTGATTTGTCAAACCAAGCTCCTGACATGGCAGCCCGGCTTCACTCAACTAGGGTTCTGGGAACATTTGGATACCATGCACCTGAGTATGTTCTTGTTTTCTTTCAGTTGCTCATTTGCTCCATGAAGCTTTGGAATCATTCAACTTAAGCTTGTTTAAACTTTTTGATCAGGTATGCAATGACTGGTCAACTTAGCTCTAAGAGCGATGTGTACAGTTTCGGAGTTGTTCTTCTGGAGCTATTGACTGGGAGGAAACCTGTCGACCATACATTACCGAGGGGGCAGCAGAGCCTTGTCACATGGGTAATTTTTGTACCCAATAGGCCAATACTGCACAAGTGATCTCCTTTGGAGCTGTTCTGTTTGGTGGATGGAATTCTAACAATTGTTTGGTAAACACTGGCAGGCCACCCCAAGACTGAGTGAAGATAAGGTTAGGCAATGTGTTGACTCAAGACTTGGAGGGGACTATCCTCCTAAGGCTGTTGCAAAGGTATCATAAATAGCCTCTCTTGGTTTCGAAACAATGCATGAGTTAAGCAGTCTGTGTTAGTTATCAGTATTTTATAAAGTATAAAGATGTGGAAAGCAAAATACTGATTTTACTGGAACTTACAAAGCTTGCCTTTTTTGTTTTGAATGGATGAGTAATACTCCGTCTGTCCAGAATTACTTGACGCTCAAACGGATGTATCTAACACTATTTTAGTGCTTGATACATCCGTTTGAGCATCAAGTAATTCATCAAGTAATTCGGGACAGAGGGAGTACTAGCTAAGAATATCATTTCCAGAAATTGTGTTTGTTGTCACATATATAGTAAAAATATTTCTACAGCCAGTTTTATGCTCATAAAATATGTCCCACTACTGTGATTAACATCATTCTTGGGGCATGCTTGGTTCCATCTGTCATAACTAAGTCGAGGTACTCTTCGGCAAAGCCACTTGTAACACCATTTCTTCTTCTGTGTGTTGTTTGAAACAGTTTGCAGCCGTCGCTGCATTGTGCGTCCAATACGAAGCCGACTTCCGGCCAAACATGAGCATCGTCGTCAAGGCGCTCCAGCCCCTGCTGAACGCGCGAGCAGCCCACCCCGGGGCTGAACACGCTGGACGCTAAGCTGCACTCCGGCCTTTTGTATGATATAATAGATAAGGAAAAATGAGCCATCAATTGTTGTTCTTGCGGGGCATGTGGCAGGCGGTTTTTGTACATTTGTGATTATTCTTCCCAAGTTGTAACCCTCGAGATTCTAGTACCAGAAATATTTGATTCTTTGTATCGGTTGCAAGGTCAGCAAGTATCTAGTACCTAGAACACTTGTCATCAGACAGAGAAAAAGGAAGAAAATAAACACTGCTGCGTGAGCTTATGCCATTTGCTTCCAAGTTCAGATTCCAGATTGGTTACATATCATTCAATCAACAAATTTCTCTTTCTGTTTTTTGTTTCTTTGTAAGAATCTTGGAAAGGTTTTACTGGACTCTTAAACAGAAACAGAAGGGGACAAAGTCGCATAATGCTTGTACTAAATCAGTGACACTTATTTTAGTACTGAGGAAGTAGATGCTAAGGAGTACTCCTTCGTAAAGAAATATAAGAGCTTAGATCACTAAATGCACTTATTTTAGTATGGAGGAAGTAGATGCTAAGGAGTACTCCTTCTGTAAAGAAATATAAGAGCTTAGATCACTACGTTTAGTAGGGAGTACTAAACATGATAAGATAAGTACAGGATTACAGTTACTACCATACATGAACTAGCAGATGAACTACATTGCTACGGTCTAGAGGACTAAACTTGGATGTCGGCGAATTCTGGTCTCTGAACATTGACCATGCAGCATGTCCAGGCCTAAACCTAATTTTACAACGCTACTCCAGTACATGGCTGGCTTCTAAAAACTACAGAGCGAGCTAGCTGCTCACCTAACTTAACTTCTCTACACAAGATGACGCTGTTCTCAGCGCTTTGCGAGGACCATCACGACCAGCATTGACATGCCGGCGACGAACTTGAACGTGTCATTCTCCCAGAAGGGCTTCTTGCCTTCGTCGCGGCGAGGGCCCTTGGGCTGCTTCATGGCCATCTGATCCTTGAGCTCCTTGAGCTGCTTGTCCCTCTTCTCCCCCATCTGCAGAGGCAAGAGCCGATGAGTTAGTCTCGGGTTCGGATTTCTCTATGATCCCAGCTGATCAGTGAGCACCATGAAAATCTTCTCAGGATTTCGACATTTGTTTAGTTCCCATTAATTAGTTCAACAGTCCGATGGCTATCACAATGAGTTGTTTCAGTATATTTTATTGCAGGCATCAACAATCAATGCAGAGGCCAGGAGTGTTCGATTTCTTCCTCAAGTTTTCTAGGGGGAAAGATTGCACACATGCATGATTTAGCTGGTACCAGAGAAGATGAGACCGCTGATACTGAACAATATGGTTTTCCAGAACGCATGAATCAGCGATCTGTTTGACTTTGTCGTGCACATTTTCCACACATGATTATGGCCAACTGCAGTAGCAGAGATGCTTCATTCACATGGCAATATGGCATTGATTATTTGATTTGTTAATTTTAACTGTCAGAGATCTTGGGTTGATGCTCAGGGATAAGGTGGCATATATTCAATTCAAGAAGGCCAAGAAGGCCATAAATGGATATGGACAATGATGCTAGCAGAGCAAGCGAAATCAAAGTCATGTTTCCTTTTTCACTTGTTAAAGGGAAAGGATACACATGTATATGTACATACCCTCTGAAGTTTCCGGATTTGAGACCGTGATTCTTGAAGGCAGAATTCGAGTTTGAGAACCCTTTTCTTCAGCTCCTGGTCGGTTCTGCGCTGCTTCTCTAGCTGTTTTCAGCAAAAAAACATATCTCGAGTAAAATTACAGAGCTTCATTGCAGCGAAAACAATGTCTGCGAAACAATTTCAGGCAACCTTTTGTTATTTTGAGGATGCAAGGAAGACAACTTACTTGTGACTCTAGTTCCTTTGTTTTGTTTGTCCAATGAACAGATAATATCCTGATTTCATCTCTCAGCCTGGCAATCTCTGTATCCTTAGTATTCAAATGCTTGCTAATATTCTCGATATTCCTTGGTGAAACATCGGACAAAACCTTCAGAAGCTCGTTATCTTTACTAGACCCAGCTCTGGAAACTGCACCCATGATGTCGGTCTCAATCCTTAAAACTTCATCCTTGAGTTGCCTCTGTGAAAGCTCCCTTGCCTCAAGGTCCTTCTGGAGAAGACCTAGCTGCTCGCCAAGCTTGTTAACTCGAAGCTCGTGCTCTTTCAGAGCGCGATCCTTCTCATTCAGCTCTTTCAGCAAGGACAAGCACTGCGCCTGAGCCAACATGGCTGATGCAGCACTGGCTTCTGCTGTAGCTTGAGTAACTGATAGTCGTGATTTAAGATCATCCAAATCATCGAGGTACTGCACATAATTACAGGTTATTGACAAAGAGAATTCCAATTTGAAGCGAAATGGAATCATTAGGGTTGGGAAACCAGTATCATAATGAGGTAGGTCACATAGAAGATTTGGAATAGAAGTATGAAGATGTGAAATCGTACTACTCTTTCCAAGTGCTGATCACCACCAGTTCAGCAAAAGAAACAAAGGAAAGCAATTTTACAAGCAAATACATGGTCACCCAATATGTTGCACTGCATTCAACTCAATTTGAAAACATGTCTGGAATCTAGAGTAGTATAGCTTAGGAGTTAATATCAAAACACAAGCTTTACCAATTCATCATGGAACAGAAGTGGAGAATTTTAAAAAACTGGAAATGCAACCCCAAATGGAGAATGGAGGGAGCTCCTCACATGTTCGGTGATGCCTCTCGTTGCATTTAGCTGCTCATCTTTGTCCAGTAAGCATTTCTGCAGCTTACTCACTTCCTCCTCCATGCTCCTTGCCTTCGTCTCTGCAACCTGAAACGTTCTCTCCCTAGTCAGATCAAACTTGTAACTTTGTAAGCCATGCTGAAGGTAGAAATTACCAAGTAGTAGAAATTTACTAACCTCCCTGGTTTGGGATTCCCTAGTAAACAACTGCTCCTGCGAAGCAAGCTTGTGCCTTACATCTTTTAGCTCAGACGCCAGAGATGCCACGTTTCTCCTAAAGCTCAACTTCTTCTCTGTAAGATCCTTCAACAGCGGGTCCAAACCCAACGAAGACGATGAGCATGGTCGCGTCTTCTCTGAAACTGCCATAGTTGGTCCCGAACCGAACAGACCAGATATAAGCCCAAAGGCCAAAACTCAGATCCTGGGAGCACTGTCCTATTTTCTCCAAGAACAAATAGCGCGGCTCACAGCAAGCATCCCATGTATACAAGACAAAAATAAGGGCACTGAGAGCTCCTCTTTGACCAAACCAGACACCCTGGCTGCCTCACAAAAATCCCTCTTTCACAAGGCCAGTAGTAGTCAACCGGTAGCTTTCACTGCACAAAACAATTGCAGAAATTTAGGGGCAGAAAGATGGTGATGCTTGCTACATGCACCGTGTCGCCCTTAAGTTACTGGCCTGAAAGCATCTGTTACTTCAGATCACGGGTACGAGCTCTTCTTGTGGCACTAGACAGTCGGCAAGTAATTGACAGAAGTGTTGCTTTCAGCGGTCGACATGATTTTGTACAATTTGTAATGGATGGATCGTAAATGAAGCAAAGTGAGATAATGTTGTTCATACTACAAGTAACTTGTTCATGGCGAACAATTAAGGGATCAACTCCTGAAGCATCTACTTAGTCAACTTTACGGACACCACGCTGCAAACATAGCATGTTCTTGGTGCTTCAAGTCAACTCACGCGTTCCGCGTTCCGCGGTACAGGTTAATTTTTACAGAATAAACTGACTGCAATATTGTCCTGTTCTACGGCCATGTGAAAAAAAATCTCTTATATGAAGAAGATATCAGGCTTTCAAAAGAAATTACTGACAAGTAGTGTATTGGGACAAAACAAAAGCATCTTCCACCGAGATTCCAGCTCGATGAGGACAAAAAGAAGCTGCACATCTGCAAATTTTCAAACGCGTTCAAATTTTCCAAAGAATCCGACAGAAACTTTAAGTGCTCGATTAAATACTGCCGACAGGCACAGAGTAGTAGTTCCTCGAAAAAACCACTCATTTCTTTTTCTAGTAATATGGTACTACGGGGAGTACTTGATTTCCGTGGGTTGTGGGGCTAAAATAAAAAACAATTCGAGATTCTTTTCCTCTGGGTTCGAAATAATTCAAACCGGAGCAACAATCCAGTCAAAGGAAAAACGGCGACAGATTCCAGAGGTTTGCAGGGCAAACTCAAGAACACCGAGC